>NW_003298897.1:0-54446 GCF_000151645.1 Tuber melanosporum
GGCACTATGGCTCAGGCTCGATCCGGATCTAGTTGAAGAGCTGGTTCCGCATGAAATATGTTATGTGTCTTGAGAAATTGCAATACCGGTAGATTCCAAAGATGGTGGTAACAAATTCCAGAGGTAAAGCTACTACTAGTTCAACAATGGTTACTTCAACTTGCATTACCTCTACGCCAATCATCATCAGCGTTGATTTATGAATGTAAGTATTGTAAATCTTTACATATTGAGGAAGAATATGGAGTAAAGTTAACTGGGACAGATCAGGAATTTGGAGTATACTACAGTGGTGGAAAGGTTTAAGGAGCCTCATTTTGTGAACCACTTTTGGATTATTGCTCTGTGTTTACAGTTAATGATTCAATCAGTTCAGAGTTTCTGAGTAAAATCTGGACATATAATAAACTATTATCAAGGACTTTACTTGGAACGAATGAAGCACCACATTGCCCCAGGGATGAAGGTGTATACTCTTTTCAGATAAAAAATGCTCTATATCATAATCATGGATTATTGCTTCTATCTCTGGAACAAGTTCTAAGATTTGCCGAGATTGCCATTCATGATTCTGTTAATCATGAGGCATAACTAGCAATCAGGTTCAATGAGTATGGTGACAGTAGTTTTAATCAAGCTTGATTATGTCTCCTTAGCTGTATTTATTAACAGAGAAATTAATTAGTGCAAACATATCAAAATACGGGTGAAACAATTGACGCCAATTCATACTCCCTGGTTAATTTGCAGCTGCGTATACTCAATGCCAGAGAGAAGGATTTCTGAACCGGCAATCTTGTATGAGCACAAGAGGTTAGAGTAGTGATGCTAGGATTAGATGAAGGAGAGTACGATAAAAGTGATATTGTTACATGAGTACGAAATCCAGCAATCGATTACAGCGGGCTTATTCGCATATCAGAACAGAATACAAGTTATCTTTAATTAAGATATATTTTAGTGTTACCTAATGGCGAATTGGATTGGTGAACTGATATTCCATTGAGCGAATATTTGGACGGTGGAGAAGCAGAGTGTGAGATTCATAGCATTCAATGAGAAGAGCAACATTTAGCTCTACAGTATACCTTGAATTTAACCACTGCAGGTAAAGGTACAAAAAATGTTTTCCTGGCAATGTTGGATGCATATTATCTATTTAAGTATAGAGAGGTAAAGTTACTTTTTCATTATGCTGACAGGATATTTCAAGAGTACTGGATAGATATTACAGCTATTAATGAGCACTATTCTTTCTGGCATATTAAAGAAAACACTTCATAATTAACATCTCAAGGTTTGTCAGGACTGTGAGAGAGACTAGAAACAAGTAGCAGAGAAGGAATTTAATTGGATACAATTGGTTGTAATTAGTTACTAGACTTTTTATCGATTCTATTTTGCAGAATTACAGCATCAAATGAGCAAGAAACATCCTGATTCTATGGCCATTACTCGATAAAAAAACATACTAGATCAGTTTATAAGGATGACCTGTAATCTGTATTGGAAAGAAATCTCCAATAATTTAAAGCTGTGCCAGTCAGCTTCTAATAGACCTGATTGGGTTGTCCATATCTTGGATCTTATATTTAACGCAAGGAGAAGTAATATTCGAAAGGAAAAGATTTTTAGTTCTGTTTGGTTTTTTATGTGGACTATTGAGTGCCAGAAATGAGGTCTGCTTCATGCACATCTTCCCTTCATACTTGCAAAGCAGATTCATACAACAGACGAGGTTGATTGAATTGTAAAAGCTGAATTTCCAAATCCAGCTAATGATAGGAAGTTATAGCATATATTAACAATGATGATCGTTTATTGTCCGCTGGCTAAGCCCTTCCTCAAACAGCTTGATTGCAAGATGGTGGAGGAATAAATAGCAAATGCTCTAAGGGATTTTATAAGTTATTTACATCAGAAACAACTTTGGAGATAAATTGATATTCTAGAAGCGAAGTACAGCTTAATTCAGCATAAAGTCACATATATCAGGTTATTCATACATTCTACATGTGGGGCATACCCACTAGGCATACCTGCAAGCTATACTTACCAGGTGCATGTCATATGACTCATAATTGAGTCAGATGCGAAACATAACAAATCATAACATCAGAAGTCATATAGCCCAAATGTGTCATATGTGTAAAACTATAACATACCTATGACTCGTAATCATGAGTCACATGAAAACCTTTTCAATGCCAAGCCACATTTGTAACACTACTACATTCTGAATTGACCCTTGAAGTATATAAATAATAGAAAAAATATACTAATCATATTTGACAAATCAGAAGTGCAGCCGTATCCTCCTACATTCCTGATAATATTGTACTTCAGCTAACAATACTACTTGCAGATAATAGTATACGAGGCCTCACTGAGGAGATTAATCCCTCTGATGGTTTTTTCTTCTCTGTCAAAGTTTCAATTGAAATCCTAGCCAAAAGAGCCATTGTGGAATCAAAAAATAGTGCTGTTGATCATATCAACTATCGACTTTCTATTCGACAAACAAGCAATTCAGCTATGAGGACCTATTTGAGTGCAGATTTCATTACTAATAAGGAACCAACTTTGTATTCTTTTAAGTATCTGAATACATTACAATCCTCTGAACTGTCACCACATCAGTTACATTGAAATGTTGGTACTCTAACCATTCTTTTAAGAAATTTGAATCATTGTCAAAGAATTTGCAATGGAATCAGACTTATGATTACTGGACCTTTATGAAATCTTACTATCAGTAAGTTTCATTAAATTATTCTATTTTGTTATAGTCAAAGTATCCTACCTCGGGAGATTAAAGTAATATTTGTCTGCATATTATACTTGACGGGTACTACTATGACTAGCCCGAAGGCTGAAACTGAAGTTCTGATTGCTCAAATTCAAATGTCTTCCCAAGCATTACCAGATACTTCAGTAAATCATATTTGTCTTTAGTTTCCAATTAGCTTACCATATACAATGACTATTAATAAGTCATAAGAGTAGTTATGGGGGCAGGTTGGACATAGTGTATGTGAGAATGTCTTTGGACATCGGCAATTGTATGTGGCATTGTTAAGAGTAACGAGTAGTGAAAGGGTAAAAGTCTTATTGCCCTGCATCGTATTATAAGGAGAAAGTGTGTGCAAAAGTATTGTTTATTGTAAGATCTTTGATATATAAGGTCCTGTTTGGCAAGCAGTTATAATAAAACTGTGTTGGTTTTCCTGAAACCGGTTTTAAAGCTATTTTAAAAATATCATGTTTTTCTAAAAAAATTAATGTTTGGCAACAGTTGCTCCTTTTTGTTCTAGCTGATATAAGTATGCAAATTCATCTTAAATGATGGATATAAATTACTTAAATCTAAAGCCAGGTATCCTGTGTTATAAAAATGATTGCTTTTAGACAATATCTCCACAATATATATACTTGTAGCTTGGCCATATTCTCTTAAACTTTATATACTGAATGTCACGAACGTGGCTTACCGCGGAAAGGGTTTTTACGTGACACATGTTTATGAGTCACAGGTATGTTATTGTTTCGCGCATATGACCTATTCGGGTTATATGATTTGTTATGTGTGGGATTTGTGATACTATTCGCTACATGTGCTCAAGCTATGCAGTTCTGAAGATGGGACATGCACCTGACGAGTATTCCTTACGAGTATCCCTTATGGGTAAGCCTTGCACATATGATTTATGTTTTGCACATGACCTCATTATGAGGTCATGGGTTTCGTGCATATGACTCAGTCGAGTCATATGACTTGTTTATTGCGTTATGATTGGTTTATGAGTTTTGTACATGACCTCGCTATGAGGTCATAGGTTTGGAGCATGTGACCACTTCAGTCATATGACTAGTTCGTTATGATTTAGTTTCGCACATGTGACCACTTTAGGTCACATGACTAAAGGCGGGAAGAACACTATATAAGGAGGCCGAGGCGGCAGAGGAAGATAGGTTCTTCACGCTTTGTTCTAACTATTTTTCCTACTTATTACTTTAACGAATATAAAACCCCTTTACGATCCTTATCCTTATTGCAACGTTATCGTTACGGCAAAGAAGGCGCTTTATGTAGAAGAGTTAGAGAAAACTTACGATAGGCGTTCCCGGTAGAAGATAAGGCTCTTGTACTATCGGTAATGTAGGCAGAGGCCTAGAGCTATCGTAATACAAAGAAAGAAGAAGACAGGAAGAGAAGTATCATACCCCGTCGCCAAGCACTATCTATCCAGAGAGGGATCGTTAATCACAAAGCGTCACCTAGTGCGACGCCAAACGATACAAGACGGCATCCATCAACCCAGATTGGGAAGGAGATATTGACATCGACGATCAAAATCTTAATCTAGGAGGATTCAGCGACGCTCTAGATCACATCTCTGCAGACCCCTCGAGAGCAGCAAGCCCAGTAACACCAGAGAAAGGATCACCAGTTGATAGCTCTCCTGCTGGAACTCTACGACCCGAGAGAATGTCGGGATCAGCAGTACCTGGGCCACCAGCCCCAGCCACTCCGGCACCAGGAACCTGCATACTTGGAATGACTGAAAATCAGTTTGAGGCATTTCTTGCAGCCACGCGAAATACAGGGCAAGGAAATGTCCAATGACAAAAAGCAAAGGAGCCCGACACATACAAAAGAGCCGAAGATAAGCTACGAACAATCTTAGCACAATGCAAGGGATATTTTGCTATTAAGGAATACGGAGATCACCATAATGAAATTAAAATTTCATATGTGGAATCTCTACTCAGGGGACTCGCGGGACAATTGATCATGCCCTTCCAAGATGGAAAGAAGCAGAGGGAATGTGTCACATGCGAAGAGTTCAAGGCGACACTATTTGTACAATTTGGAGATCCCAACACCAAAGAGACATCAAGACGAAAGCCAGAAAAACTCAAGCAAGGAAAACAAACATTCTCAGTATATTGGAACGAATGTCGACGGTTGGAATACGAGGCCCAGTTTGATGATATGACTCTCTACATCATCCTGCTGAGAAACTGCACTGAGAGACTCCAAGAGGCAGGGGGAATCTCAGACCTGCGCTATATGACAGGCGAACGATTTGCAAGATGGGCTATCGACAAAGAAAGGAAATTAAACATGGTTCAGAGCAACTCGGAAAACACTACAGCACATAGAGTGGTCCAATCATCCAGGAATGTGGACGGGACCTTCAAACTGCAAGCACCTTGAGGAGAAAGTCGAGCATTACCACCAGGCGAACCAATGGAATTAGACAAGCCAAGAGCAGGGCCTGCTCTGAATCTGTCTAAGGAAGAATACGCCAGAAGGATGAATGGGAAACTATGTCTAAGGTGTGGAGAAGCAGGGCATCGGATATGAGAATGCAGAAGCCGGCCGGACAACGGATACCAGGGAAACAGAGCTGCTGGAAATAATCGTTTCCAAAATCAGAAAAGAAGCAACATCCGCGAAATGATAGCAGAGGATATAGCGGCGGAAAACGATGAGTGTCCCCAGTAAAAGGTGATCTAGGAGACCCAAGATATGGACCTGGAAAACCCATCAAATTAGCGAACTCCTACCCAGCACTACACACGCAAAGAGGAGAAGATCATGGAGATCATGTGATGATCAAAACGAAGCTAAACAACAGAGAAAGTGAAGAAACAACAATATATGCAATGCGCGACTCAGGGGCCACTGAAGACTTCATAGACAAAGAAATATGCGACAAATCTGGCCTCCACCCCAAACAAGCGAAGAAAGCAAGACAAGTCACTTAGCGGATGGAAAACTAAGCGCAATGGGTCCTATAACCCATACCGCGACAGTAGCTATGGAGATGAACAGCCATAGGGAAATGGCAACCATTCAAGTGGCAGATCTGAAGAACCATGAGATAGTCCTAGGGATGCCATGGTTACGGAAGCGTAATCCGACGATCGATTGGAACAAGAACAAGATGACCTTTACAAGCGAACTATGTGCGACACAATGTCCCAACAGTTCACCTGTGGTTAACTCAATACCAATACGAGAAGCGGAAGAAGAAACTTTGCATGCAAAGTTAGCCGAGATGCGGCAAGACAAGAGAGTCTGGATACAAAGACTGGACCAAGAGGCAAAAGTGCCTACCAAGGATTCCAAAGGGGCAGCAGGACACGACCTATATGCCAATGAAGGAATCGAGATACCTGCCAACGGGCAGGCAACGATAGCAACGGGAATAGCCATTGGACTCCCAGAAGGCACCTATGGGCGAATAGCATCCTGCAGTGGTCTAGCAGTTAAACACCGACTCATGACCATGGCAGTGGTGATCAACGTCGACTATACCGGTGAAATAAAAGTGGTCCTGGCCAACCTAGCTCAAGAGGACTACCAAGTCCAGAAAGGCGATCGAATCGTACAGTTGATAATCGAAAAAATCAACAAACAGGATCTGCATGAAGTAGATCAACTGGAAGAAACCATAAGAGGAAACAAGGGATTTGGAAGTAAGGACCAAAACCAGGTCGATACAACAAAAAGAATTAAGAGCAAAGAGATCACAGTACAAGCCTTTGGACGATATTATCGAAGAGGAGATACAACAGGAATTCTCAAATGGACATACAAAGACGAAAAAGCGGTTCTAGCAAAAATCAACATTAGCACAGAGCTAGCAATCCAGGACAAGAAATACCAAAGCAAAAAAGAATGGAAAGAATGAGTTCCAAAAGAATATCACCAATTCACAAATCTATTCCAAGAAGAGGAAGCTACGGAGCTACCACCTCGAAGACCAGGAATCGACCACGAAATTCAATTGGACAAAGACAAAAAACTGGGAAAGACAAACGAGATTACCTATAAGACGTTAGAGCCCCTAGGGGAAGCAGAGCTCGAAGAACTTAGGAAGTACATCAAGCAAAACCTAAAAGGAGGATGGATCCGAGACTCTTTCGCGTCAGGAGGATCCTCAATACTATTCGTCAAAAGGTAAGAGGGAAAAATGTGACTCTGCGTGAACTACAGAGCTCTCAATTGGGTTACCAAGAAGGACCGATATCCACTACTCTTGATTGGGACAGCACTGGACAGACTACGATCAACAAACTACTTCACCAAACTCGACATCAATGACTCATACCACAATATACGCATCAAGGCAGGAGACGAAAGGAAGACTACATTCGCCTCAAGATACAGAATGTTCGAATACTTAGTTATGCCCTTTGGGCTAACCAATGTAGCGGCTTCATTCCGGAGATGGATCAACAAGGTACTTAATAAGTACCTCGACATATGTTGCATCGTATACTTGCACGATGTACTCATGTACTCAGAAAACATACAAATACACCAAAAAGATATCAGCAATATCATGGCGGCAATACAAGGATCAGGAATGAAGATCAAACCAACAAAATGCGAATTCCATAAGGAAGAAACAGAATACCTTGAATTTATCATCAATTGAAGTGGGGTCAAGGTCGACCCTGTTAAAACAGCGGCCATATGGTATTGGGCCAAACCAAACAACAAGAAAGATGTCCAATGCTTTATGGGATTCTGCAACTTTTATCAAAGGCTCATAGAGGGGTTTAACAGGCTTGCAAAACCACTCTATAATCTAATGAAAAAAGACAAGAAATGGGAATGGGAAGAAACGGAACAAAAGGCATATGATGCAATACGAACGCATCTAACATGGGCACACATATTGGTCTATTTCAACCCAAACTGAAGGACAATGATCGAGACGGACGCCTCAAAATAGGTATGCTCAGGCATACTATCGTAACAATGCGACGATGGAAAATGGAGGCCAGTGTCCTATCGATCCAAGACAATGACTCCTGCAAAGTGCAACTACGATGTTGTAAACAAAGAACTATTAGCAATAGTTCAAGCATTAAAAGAATGGAGAAGATACGTTTCGAACAACGACCATCCAGTCTGAGTTCTAACCGACTACAAGAACCTGGTGCCGTTCATGACTACGAAAGAACTGAACGATCACCCGATAAGATGGATGAAACACCGCAGCAAATACAACTTCAAAATCGAATACCGACCAGGAAAAGAAAGTGGAAAGCCAGATGCTCTCTCAAGGATTGCAAGCGACAAACCACAAACGAACGAAGATGAAAGAATCAAACAAAAAACAGGGACCCTATTACCGAAAGCCTACGTTGAGGCAATGAAGGTTATCCAATTCACATCAAAGGAGGCAAGAGGAATTGAGAAGGCAAAGGAGAAAGACAAAACAATCCAGCCAATAAGAGAAGCCTTGGAAGAAGGAAAAAAGGAAATGAAAGGAATTGCACTGGGGTTATGCCAATGGAAGGACGAAAATATGTGGTACAATGGAAAGCAATGGATCCCGGAAGAAGAGGAGATAAGGACAGACATCATATGACAACACTATGGTATCCGAACGGCAGGACATGGAGGAACGGCTAAAACCACGGAATTCATCACGAGGTCACTCTATTGGCCAGGACTGCGCGAAGATGTCAAACAATATGTCAAAAGCTGGAACATATGCCACAGAACGAAAACAGCTAAACACGCACCATATGGATTACTAAAATCAAACGAAGGCCCCCAACAACCATGGGAAACAATTACTACGGATTTCATCACGGACCTACCAACATCGGAAAATTGCGATAGCATCCTGGTCGTGGTGGATCGCCTGACCAAAATGAGTCATTTCATTCCGGTTAGAAAAGAAATCAAAACGAGGGATTTTATACAATGATTCTTCCCAGAGGTCTTTCAACTTCACGGCATCCCGAAGGATATAATTACCGATCGAGGAACACTATTCACATTGGGACTATGGAAGAAAGTAATCGGAGTAAAGGGAATGCAAAAAAGAATTAGCACAGCGTTCCACCCACAAACGGATTGACAAATGGAATGCGGAAATGCGATACGTGAGCAATATTTAAGGGCCTATGTCAACTATCAGCAAGATGATTGATACAAGCTGTTATCTATGGCCGAATTTGCATACAACAATAGAAAGCAAGAAACAATTAGCATGACACCCTTCTTCGCAAATTACGGACAACATCCACAAAGTCTGACCACATATCATACCATTAATGATGTGATACCGGATAAAACCGATATGGGAAAACTACACAAAACATTACTAAACGAAATCAGTCAAGCACAACAACAACAGAAGGAACAATACGATAAGCACCGAAGACCAGATCCGAATATACGACCAGGCGATATAGTATGGCTAATACCACGCAATATTCAGACCACGTGACCATAAAAAAAATTGGAATACAAGAAAATAGGACCATTCTGGATACTGGAAAAAGTGCGCAGCCAAGCTTATAAACTCGACCTTCCACCCTGAATGCGAATACCTAATACATTCGACATCTCACTCCTCGAACTACACAAAGACAATAAGTTTCCTTCACAAACACTTATTCCTCCACCTCGGATCGAACTTGACGGAGAACCAGAATATGAGCTCGACGAAATGGTCGATTCCCGCTTCTTCCACAGTCACCTCCAATACCCAGCCAAGTGGACAGGATATTCTCCTGAACACGATAAAACTTGGTACATCGCACACAACTTCAACAATGCACAAGATGCCATCTCAACCTTCCACCAGCGATACCCAGGCAAGCCCAGCCCCGCTGACGATCATGTTCAACCAAGATAAAGGAGAGGGAAAGACTCCCGCGCGGTTGCAGCAATACGAGGGCTGGGGCGACAGTCCCCACCAAACCACACCCACCAGCCCCGAATACTCATTCATGGGTCCAACCGACGAGCAACTTAATGAAAGGGAACAACAAGCACAGCATAACGCCATGTCATGGATGGTATGCTACGATGACGGTTGCCAAACACACTTTGACGACAAAGAAGGCTTGGGATGGTTCCCGGGTGAATGTTGAAAGCGTGGCCCACTCCCGGACCACGTTCTAAAGCATTGGTAACAATGCTTCAGAAATCGGTGCAGAATCCACAGGGCACAGGAAATATCTGCGGAATTTTACCTGCAGAAAGATGGAAGCAGGAACGAGTTGGAAGGAGAAGATGCCCGAAAGGCATGGGCTGCGAGGACGTGCTACAGGGAGGTAGGGGCACAAAACTCCTCCGCAGACACGGACCCGGATGTCAGGAGCCTACACAGACAGATCCGGGCACTCCGAGAACAACTGGGTCAAGCCGAGGCCACAATTTCGGGAAACGACAAAAGGTTCGCGGAGCTTAGACAGCTGAACAACAATCAGCGGCATACCATTGAGATGGTGAATCTGAATCTGGAATCGGTAAGGGTCAGATGGAGGAAAGCAGACGAAAGGTTCCACAAGCCGAGAAGGACCATGTGCTCGGCAGGACGGGAACTATTGAAACTAAGAGAAAAAGCCTGATGGGACTCAGGCTTAAGAAGAGGGGAGCTAATATCACGAACGTGGCTTAGCGAGGAAAGGGCTTTTATGTGACACATGGTTATGAGTCACAGGTATGTTATTGTTTCGCGTATATGAGCTATTCGGGTTATATGATTTGTTATGTGTGGGATTTGTGATGCTTTCGCACATGGCTCAAGTAGGAGTCAAGGGACATGCGCCTGACGAGTATGCCTTACGAGTGTGCCTTACGGGTAAGCCTTGCGCATATGATTTATGTTTCACAGATGACCTCATTATGATGTCATAGGCTTCATGCATATGACACAGTCGAGTCATATGACTTGTTTATTGCGTTATTATTAGTTTATGAGTTTTGCACATGACCTCGCTATGAGGTCATGGGTTTTAAGCATGTGACCACTTCGGTCATATGACTAGTTTGTTATGATTTAGCTTCGCACATGTGACCACTTTAGGTCACATGACTAAAGGCGGGAAAAACACTATATAAGGAGGCCGAGGCGGTGGAGGAAGATAGGTTCTTCACACTTTGTTCTAAGTATTTTTCCAACTTATTACTTTGACGAATATAAAACACCTTTACGATCCTTATCCACCTTGCAACGTTATCGTTACGCCAAAGAAGGCGCTTTACGAAGAAGAGTTAGTGAAAGCTTATGATAGGAGTTCCCGGTAGAAGACAAGAGTCTTGTACTATCGGTAACGTAGGCAGAGGCCTACAGCTATTGTAAGACAAAGAAAGAAGAAGAGAGGAAGAGAAGTATCGTTCCCCGTCGCCAAGTACTAACTATCCACAGAGGGATCGTTACACTGAACCCTTTCCTGAATCAAACTTTTACCTCAACCTTCTTTCCTCTTTCTACATTATATCTAAATACAAGACATCATGTATGAGTCTCAATATTGGTTTATAAGTTGCCCTTCAATTAATCAAAATATTTTAAATCACATTATTGAGACATTTACTCACATTATTATCACTCTCATAAAGATTATATTAGTTATTTCATTACATATTTCTATTATACCCTAATCCCCTGCCAATTTTACCAGGGAGCAACATAAAAAAAACAACGGTTTATCTATTAAACAAAAGCTATTTTTATAGGTGTGCCGGCTATGCCTCTATTTATTTTAAAGCAAGAGTGGAGAAATTGTCATAAATGTGAGAAAAGTACCATTTTTCTTGTGTGCCAAACAGAGACTAAGTTTTCCTATTGTATTTTTTATTATCTCTTATATTTTTACGTAATTATTTGATTGTTCTCTTTTATATTATGTATACTTTTATCTCCTCACTGTCTTATTATTCCTATTGAATTACTCTATATTTTTCCCCCTATATACTTGGCCAACGCCAAAGTCCACGGAAATCGAGTTGCCAAGATATTAGGAAGGAAATGGTGATGCCATGAGAATAGAGAAAGGATTAAGATGCAATAAGGTATAGGATACAATGAACATATTAAGGAAAGATAAGGAAGCTATTTGAAGTATAAATGATTAATGCTTGAAACTTGTTTCCATCCTTAGTGGTCATATACCCTACCATGATATCCGGCAACTTCATGATTTCATAATTGATTTCCTCAATTGTAATCTTTTCCCCTCCTCTTTTAAGAACACGCTCTATTGCTCTAAGTGTAGTTATATTTTCAGTACCTCCATAGCAAAGTATTCGCCACTTCATTCGGGTCCCAAGATGATCTATTGGGTTAAGGCTACGTGACTGTGAAGGTCAATCTACCTTTACTATACCTTCTATCATCCACCCCTGATTGGTAAAATCAGAATTGTTGGAAGGGGTATTATCCTCCAGGGGTTGAAAGTGAGGATTGAGGATGGAGTAGGTCTGGCAGGTTGGCCAAAGTAGTGGTCTGCATAAGGCGGTGACATATCTCCAGGAGTCAACTCCTTTGACATCCTTCCTAACAGCACATGCGATCTTGAACCTTTTTGCCCTGAAAGATTGTCGTACCTGTAGGCCAAGGATTTCTCCCTGTTCTTTAGTAACCTTTCTGAGAGCTTTAGCTGCTCATAGTGCTGCTAACACTACTTCCCACAGTTTTGGCAACTCTTCGGTTCCCTTCTAAGCTCTCTTCAGCTCTTGCTCTTTGCCTGCAGATTTCTTATTCTATTCCTTTACCTTCCCAACTGCTATTGCTTTCTCCTCCTTGGATTCCTGTACCCAAACATGAAAAGGTCCCTTCCAATTCCATCCAATTGGTCCCCAGCACATTACTGCTTCTCCGTGCTTTCTTTTCCTTCCCATACCATTGGTCTCGCACTGTTCCCCCTTCTCCCTCCAGATACTCTAGGTACCAAAGCCTGTAATCCAGCTATTGGCCCATTCTCTCGTGGGTCACCAAAGCTCCTGCTTCTCACAATATTTCTATTAAGATCTTCTCCCGAAAACCTAGCACTCCTCTTATCCCGACAGCTAAGCCGAAATAGAGAACTTTCAAATATTTTTCTTGGTTTAATTGAATAAACTGTGGTGACAATTAATCTCCACCTGTTTCCTCACACAAAATCTACCATCAAGGATCTGTCCAGATTTGAGGGTGTTCGGATTCCCTGGGGTGATCGATATCATGAAACAAGTAAGAATACTGCCTACCAATCGCTTCTCTTTATTTTCCAAAGTCAGAATTGGCTTAAATTGTCTTGATGAGAGCCAATCCCTTGTTTAGCCGGGGTGTGAATCACCTTTGTTTGACTAACATGGGAGAAGCACCCCTTCCGCCGGATATCCATTATCTACATTCGCCCAGGATAAAAATCTTTCTTAATAAATGCTATTAAGCGACCATTATCCTCCTTGCTTAATAAGGCAGGCATTCCGGACAGTGCTTTGGGATCTAAGGCTGAATTGACAATCAGTTCTGGGAGCGAAAGTAGATCATCAATTGCGCTCAAGCCTAGTTCCCTAGCAGCCTGACGGACCTGACAGGTATCAGAAGCATTCCCTTTCGCGTGTTGCCAGATCTCCTGTATGGTAGAGATTGGAATGCCGTAGCTTCTGTTATTTTGGAACGTAATTGGCTTCTCAAGGCTTCGGAAAGCAATTATCACAGCCGCACGGCCCAGAGTTATTTCCTTTCCTACATGAAGCTTAGTTAGTAACGTATCCTGGGTGACCTCTTGATTTCCAGCTCATACCTTGGTTTATAATTGCCAATATACCCAGAATACAGGATCGCAGTATGACAAGTTAGTTGTGTAGAGGTGAGCAAGTTGTGTAGACCTGAGCGGATAAATCATATCTCAGATTTTTACTCGACACCTGGTGCCAAGATTTCCGTGGACTTTTGAATCGGTCAATTATTCTTCTTTCTCTTCTACTTTGAATATTTCTTGTACTGTGATTTTTCATAATTACTTTTTTTTGTTTTCAACATATATTTCTACTATCTACAGTTAAATTACTATTTATCAAACATGGCAATTGCTTAACACTGCACTCCATTTCAGCTCCGTGTGGTACCACACAGGTGATTACTCGTATTTTATAAAGACCGGTCTGGGGCTAGTCCGGACCGGACCGTACCACCCGTGTTAGGTCAAGTCCAGTCACGGCATCGCTCAGGACCGGTCAGTCTGGTCCTGCCTCCATCACCTGATCGGTCGGACTATTCGGAACCCTGTCTGCCTTTGTCATATCAGTTTCGTCCCTGCCTAGAATTTCATTACAAAGTTGCCACTCACCTAGCTACAATCATTCAACAATATAGGGACCCTGCTGAATCCTGGACCTTCACTATCTTTCCTCTCTTCAAAAATTATGTCCGTCTTACCTTTCTACATTTTCTCTTGTCCATTCTGTTTTCTAATTCTAATTGGATACTAATGCTAAGGTATATTTAAGTCCCTCCCCCCTATTTCTTTTGCTCTAGCCAATCGGGTTCCTTGGGTTACCACAGGCTTTCCTTTCTTCAGCTGGATTAGGTTTGCCACGTTTTGATCTCTGTTAGCCCTTTGGCTGGCTTGGTAATCTTCCTGTCTCCATCCATTCTGGTATTGTATTTTCTCATGGTTTGAATTTTGCCCTCTTTTGTGCGCTTTTTTACTGCCATCTTCTTCGCTTTGGCTCTAGCGGGTGTGAAGCTAAGCGTTTAGTAAGATGGGTAAGTCAGGCAACGGTGTGGCTTGACCATGATGCATCACGATCAAAGGAAAAAAGACAGCAGTATTCGTGAGATACCCTGATTCATCTTCTAGCTCCCACCTCCCTGGTCTATCAAACCGAGACACAATGTAGCATAAATAACGTTCAATTTCCGCAGAGCTTTTTTCTCTCCTTTCTTTCAACCTTCTCCCCCTCCCATCTTTTTCCCTTCTCATTTTTTATCCACAAATGGAATTGGTAGAGGTCCCACATTACTCGCCATTTTTTCTTTCTTTTAAACTAAAAAGCAAGTACAAGACAAACCTCTAACAATTTTCTTCACACGCAGGAAGGGTAGCAGTGGGGTTGCTAAATCTTCGACTTGTGTTGTGACTACTCAATAGAGCCACACCAATGAATTGAGTCGAGTATTGTATTAAAATGGCAAATCCTTTGATGCGAATGGTGGTGAGTATTCTTGTTTTTTTTTGGGGGGGCGACGGTGCCATACATGTGGTATGGCCCCAGTAGCAGGAGCGTTCTTGCTGGTACCTGGGGCGCTGGCCGGTAGCGGAGGGAAGGGACGGTATAATATGGGGTACGTATGATATAAGTCATTGCGGATTTGATATTTTCATGTGGGTATGATATGTATCATACTACCGTTTGATCGTGAATCCTCCAGGTAGCACGGGCAGGCGAGTAGGGCATTATTAAACGATCCGTTAGTTAGAGGCGTCACAAGTCCCACAAGATGCTCCTCGCGGATCAACACCGAGCTGCACAACATTCTGGAGGGATGCAGAACCACCTGCTCCACCCGTGATCCAAGGCCTTTGCCTCGGAGTCAATGGAACGGTTAGGTTGGCAAGTGTCACAGCCAAGCGGTTGAAGCTATGGTGTGGAGGCTACTTGCAAAGACGGGGGACAAACAAGTACTCTACAAAGCCTGCTTAGAACATATTTCTGACAAACTGCGGACTTCCTATGGTATCGTTCCTGCCTGGCGTCAGCCGCTGGCATGTGTTTCCTCTGGTGTCCGTACCTTAGGGTAGGGTCGGGGAGGTGGGTTTCTGGTGTGCTTAGGTTCGCGATTTATGTAGATGTATTGCACTGGATGGGGAGAGGGAGCTGTGAGGAAAATATAGTAGGCGGAGGTTGAGGGCGTGTGTGAGGTCCAGCTGAGAATTGGGATCCAGTGGGGGATGTGTTTATGATTTCAGGCTGTGCTCCCATGATGGGAACATAGTAGCGGCGCCTGTCAACCTTTGTGAGGAAAAAAACGATTTATGGTAACAAAGTCGCAGCGCTATATACAGCCGCGCCCGAGCACAGAGGAAATGATCTTCGCAATAAATCGCACACTCCTCCAGCATATCCTAACTCAACTATTATGGGGAGCAATCTTGACATCCCACTTCTTCCGAGGAGGTAACGGGAAGCCATACCTAAACCCAACCTTCGCGGTCGCCAGCTCCTTAACCTACCACTTCCACCTTCTGACCTCTAGTACCTTCTCCTTCACTTTCCTCTCGTCTGCCCTCTCCTTCTCCACCTTGAGCCGACTCATCTCCATCCGGTCCCGCTCCTCCTGGCGCGCAGCCATCTCCGTAGTCAGCACATTCTCGAACCGCTCTTTGGCAAGCATGACAAGGTCAGGATGCGGGACATTCACATCCGTAACCGGCAATCTAAACTCCTTCCCGGCATCGGCCCTGGTGAATTCCCTACTCTCACTCGTGTGAACAAAGGTCTGTCTCCCGGCCAACGAATGGATCGGTAATTCCTGGATATTCTCGAACCCCCCACCACCACTCCCACTCCTGCCATCAGTGGCATTGGGTGCATCGATAACGGGCAACATCTGATGCAGCGCTTTGGTCAAAAAAGTACTCAATTTCCGGCACGTCGTGGCGTGCTCCTTCTCCACCTGCTTCAGTCCCACCACCGCCCCGACGCGCGTGATGCTGACGCTTAGCGCGTCCGATACTCGGCGGGTGGAGTGGTTGCGGTGCTTCAGGCGGGTGTAGATCCCCTAGCGGAAGGCATCGGAGAGCGCAGGTTGCGATTTGAAGTACCGGTTGATGGGGTAGGGCGGCACGAAGGCCTCCGGATTCCGGGTCTTATACTCGCGTTCCCGGATTGAGCAGTCGTAGGAGTAAATGTATTGCGGCTAACCGGTGGGCTGTTTAAAGACTCCGCCAGGGCCGGAGAGCCAGGCGAAAATGGCGCCGCTAGCGCTGTTAGGGCCCTTTTGTAAGGTAGGGCTTGGGGCGAAGGTTCATTTGGCTGTTGTTGCCATTGGTGGTGGTGGGGGGCATTGTGCGTGATGCGTGCTTGGATGATAAGATGTGAAAGACTTTGGTGGTGCTGGTGGTCGTGGTCGGGAGGGAAATCGGGGAGGTGTCTCTCGATATCACATGATGGCCAAATTTCGTTAAGTGATGGGAAATGCGATTGACGACAGGTAATAATCGAAAGAGTTGCAGATTTTTATCTATATCACACCGAGAGGGAACGCTTCCGGCAACCCCCCCAAAAAATCAGCACGGAGAGAGAATAGTTAATGGAACCGGAGAAACCAGTCTAGAGCTGAAACCCTTTCCGATCCACCTCCTCGTGCCCTTCCGCTCCCACTCAACCCCCTCCTTAAACCCCCTCTCCACCCTGGTAAGCTCCAGGGTGAACCGTGGTCCAAGCTCCTGCAACCCAGCCCTGATCGGGATATTCTCATCCCCTCTGCCTCCGTTACCGCCATCTTTGCCCCCATCCTCAAGCCCATAGCCCACCGGCCTCTCCGTCTCGCGCCTATCTCCGAAAATACACCTGTGCCGGCGGAAGAAGATGGACACCTGCTGATTGTGCAAAGTAACTGTTAGAATATTCGCGAAGGTTCCTTGTCGTTACCACGACCCCAACCACGGATCGCCTACGACAATGGATGTTTTGCTAAGAGAAGTTATGTTTGGGAAAGTGTTACGGAATATGATAGTTGAAGCAATGATTGTTTGTACTAGAAGCTAGTTGCAGCGGAGATGTTTGCAGGTTTGAGAAATCACACTAGGGGGTGTTCAATGTTTGGAACTAAGAGGTGGCACACGGAGAATGTCACACTACAACGATTGGGAAACAAACGATGGTTCAGCTCGGGTTAAGGATTGCAGGCGAATGAATGAGAAGCGTGTAAGAGGATGAGACGTGCGAAACGGATTGAGGGATGATATGTCTTGAAGGATGTTCGGGAGTGTGGTGTGGAAGGAAAAAGAGCATGAGAAAAAGGGAAGAAAAAGAGTCTCACGAAGAGGAGGAAGACTTTGTTCCATAGTTAGAAATCCCATATATAGTACGCTGCTGGCAGCACAGAAAAGAATAAGGACCGCAAGACATTCTCTCCTCAACCCATCATAGCCTATTCATTTTAGTAACAACCTGCCTCCGGAGGATCTCCAGTTGTCTTGGAATAATCGAGTGGAAAAGACTAGATCTAACCTTCCTTAGCGATGTTAGGAAATTGTTCAATATCAATTCGGGCACGTGGCACGCTGTCTTTACGTGTCCTTTGATACGCCTTGGAGGAACGTAGTTTGTAAGGCTAAAGTGAAGGGTTGGCCCCGCGGGGGTACGACAATTATCAGTGCATTTATGATCTTCCGGCCCTCATTAACCACAAGGATATGTGTGTATGGCTCACGCGGAAGGCCGGATGGGGATGTGGTTGTTGGGTTTGAGGCAAATGCGCTGATCCACTCAATGGAGAACTTTTGCTCGCGGCCGCAGGCGATATATGTCGAGTTTGGGAATAGGTGGGGGAGCTGTTCGGCTGGGTCGTGGAAATAGCAGTTCCTCGAGGTGGTGATCGGGATTTTCGGAGCATAGGTGCTAGGCGGTGTCTCCAGCGCCGGTAATAACGCTGCTGTCTGTTCCTCTTCTACTTTCTCGGCTTTCGCGCTTTCTCGTGCACTGCTACGAGTTTGACATCTTCGTCTTCCTTTTTGTCATCTTCGCGGACCTTTCACCGTTTACCGGCCCTGTCCTCCTTCTCTGCCGATGGAATTTCACTGCAGTTTGGCATTCCACCCTCGACTCGCTCGTCCCATACTCGCTGGAATGTTCTTCAAGCGCTCCTCGCGAAGAGTTAGGTCTCGGTCTTCCTCCTTCTTGCTTTACCATCGCTCCTGGCGTTTTATGCATTCGAAGGCAGATTTTACGCGCGCATTGTGTGCTTGTCTGCGGACCCTATTTGAAATTGTGAAGGTTCTTGAATGTTTCTTGATTTGTCCTATGACGTAATTGCTGTTAGGCGCAACGTAAGTCTTTCGGCGATGGGGCATGGGCAATGGCTACCCTTCTGTCAGTAGAATCAAGTGACAACTGTTGCTGGTATTGATACCCGAAATTGAGATGCCTTGGTTGTATTATAGCTTGCACCGTTGTCGAACTTAAGACAAAGTGAGTGTTGTTGCAGTATGATGCAGGTGAGAAGGGGGGGATAGAGATTGGCCCGCAATTAGCATGGACCACTCTTGGGTCACCCTGTTATCAGAGATGAGGTTTCTTTGCGGTGTGAAAACCTAAATTGTTTGGCTGTTCTGGAGGGGCATATTCATGTTATTGAGGGATATATCGAGAGAGATTTATGTGGTTCTGGACGTTTTCTTCCTTGGGTGGTGGAGATAGGGTTGTAGTTTACACTGAATTTACGGTAATGGATATCCGAACAGATCAGAAAAAACCGGCACAGCCCCTGATTAACAGGGTTCCTAGGTGCGGGTATACGGAAATCTTGGCGCTTCCTAAGCCTAAACCGTGCCAAGACTTTGTATACCTTTGGAATGGGCAAGCCGTAATGTGCGGGCTTGGCAATGCATGGCGTATGTACACACCCATGACAAACACTCAGTTGATACAGCATCAACATCTCTATTACAACATCACGGTCAAAAAGTGTCGCTCAACCTCACCCATTACCTTGCTGCCCCCACAATTCGCATTCATATTCAGCACAGATTCAGTTAGAATATTCGCGAAGGTTCCCTATCCCTTACTCTTACCATGACCACGGATTACCTACTACGACAATAAATGTTTGACCTAAGGAAGATATGTTTTGAAAAGTGTTGCAGAAGATGTTAGTTGAGGCGATGGTTGTTTGCACTAAGAGGTTAGACGCAGCGGAGATGTTTGGAAGGTTTAAGGAATCGCACTAGGGCGTGTTGGATGTTTGGGACTACGAGATGGAACTAGCGAGTGTCACAATGAGCGGTTAGTGAGATGGATGAAGGTATCAGGATGGAAGGAACTAGGAAATCTCTGCAAGTAGACAAAACTGAAAGAAGGCATTAAGTTTCAGTGTGATGTAGATGGAAAAAGGGAACAAAGGAAAGTGACGAAAAAGACTTTGGCGAAGATGAAGAATGGTTTCTTCTGTTGTTAGGACTTTTGTTTATATAGTACGCTGCTGGCAGCACAGAACGAACAAGAATCCCAAGGTACTCTCGACTCATCATAGCCCAAATAATTTAAAATTCCACACCCCCAGGTAAGATATTGATTTACCACTAATCTTAAATTATCTTTACTGACTGGTTTGATGAAGGGTCAACAGCTTCTGAGAACGCACCTCCTCCCCCATCATCGCTCAGTTCTCTGCTATTTGCATCTACATCTTGCCATGGCCCAACGTCACCACCAAACCATAGTCAGACAAATTTCAATTTCCGACCACCTGGCAAATACCAAGGATCTTGAAGCGATATAGTACCGGCATAACAGACAGCTAGAAATCGACAAGGACAAATTTCATCAGGAAGAGATGGAGAAGCTTTATCAGCAAATTATCAAGAACACGGCTGAAATCACCACATGCTGGCAATTTGATCTCTTACCCTATTGCAGTTGCAATCGGTAACATCTTGATTGGGTGAGGTTCTCACCGTGGTTGATGAGAAACTGAGAATTACTGGAAACTTCAACGTCTGTGGGGCACTGGGTATGCTTCAATAATATAGGGCTGTTTTCAACTTGCTAACACTCTGTGGCAGACAGGCTCGTATACCAGGTCAAACAAGAGGAGGGAATCTCAAATTCTGGTGGTCTACAAAAGGGACTCAGCACACTAGCTGCTACCCCGGCATTTGGGAGAATCGTTTAGATGTTAGCTGATGATCGTGGCCTTCTATACCATCATGTTTACGATCAGTCCAAATGCCACTACAATCAAGTATCAAAGCACGCCCATGGAAAGGACAGAGTAATTACTCTTAGAACAAAAGAGTTTACTCCTGCGGAGTGTGCTGCCTTGGTCACCTACCTATTGATGCAACGTGAGTAACCAGACACCTGGATTGGATAGAGGAGAAGCTGGTGGAGAAATTGGTTGAGTGAACAAATGACACAAAGCGCCTGTATAGTTTGCTGTCTTTACTTTTCAGATTTCTCCTACCAGTTTCCTATTTGTTTTCCTTCATGCGGTCATGTATTGCTTAGCATAAAGGGCCATTGGTTTGTCAATATGAGAAACCCTTTTAAATACTATGGAAAATAACCTTTTTCTTAAGGAATTTGTTGGGTTTACGTCGGGACGGGTCATCTCATATTCAACCCGGGTCAACCCATCGGGATGCTTGTGTTACCTTAACCCCTGGGCTTCCCCTTACGAATTACTCAGGTTCTTTACCTCATGAAAAATGAGCCTCATATCCTTCATGCCCTCCGCTAGAATTACCAATCATGATAGGACCACTGTCACTAGAATATGGTCTGCGATGCCACTCCCGCACCTGTTGCTATTGCCAGCTGCGTTACAAATCTTTTAGGAAATTGGGTTTCTTCAGGGTGTTGGGCTAGATCCAGATTTGGTAATACTGATCTTGCGTGCTTGTTTATTACCGGCTGATGTAATCCTACTATGTTTTGGAGTGACTGCAAAGCCTCCCCACGGGTGATGATTTCTCCCACCTGAGTTCCTGTCTGAAGCCGGCTACAAACGTCACTCACCGTACCGCTCACCAAATGCTTTCGTCACTGCAACCGTGCCTTTCATCACTTACGGGAAAATTCCTTTCTCCACCGATTGGTGCTTTCAACTCAAGCTCTGCCATCGATAGGCCACGATAGGATTGCATTTTATTAGGCCCACCAAGGACTCAGATTGGTACGACATCCATATCAACGCTTTCAACGATCGAACTGTCTATTGCCAACACTAACATCTATTATTTGGTTGTGATTTTCTGCAGAATTACTGCTACTTTCGACCTATAAGAAGGCAGCAAATGCCTTCTTGGGAGGGACGAGGACCCACTTCGACCAGGCAATTACTACATATATACTAAGGGTTGGGCCCCTTTATCATTTGGTTATTGACTACCACTCACCCGCGATAGCTTCCATCACTGTCTTCGGTGAAGTCCCTTAACTTGTTACTCTTACCTTGGGCTCCGGGACCTTTGCCGAACCATTTTTTGACTCGCTACCTAACTGTAATAGGCCTTCTGTTATAGCTGGCCGATCGGCAGTGGTAAATGGTATTGCTTACTCGGAGACCTTCGAAGCCACTACCTGGTTTCCTTTAGCATACGAGGAGCACTGCGGGGCTGGTAATCTCAGCCGTTCGATTACTGTTCCGCCTGTCTCTGCATCGTATGGAACTGTCAACGCCATGCATAACTCAATATTTCTCATCCGAGATTTGCACGGACATTTGATTTCTATCAGATCTGAATCAAATCCCACACATAACAAATCATATGACCTAAATGAGTCATATGCATGAAACCCTCACATACCTATGACTCATAATCATAAGTCATGTGAAAACCTTTTCCGTGGAAATCGACCATCGTGACATTGGGACTCTAGCTGAGTACAGTACTGCTGTTCAAACTAGAATGCTTATGGGTACAAACAAGCTAATCAATCTCGTAGACTATATTTGCGAAAGGCTATTTCATGATTGGGAAAAGTCATTGTCTTCTGGATTTAAACCTTGAAAGGGCATTTCAGGATTTTGGTTTTTTGTGACCAAGAAGCAATTTCCTGGAATTAGGATAGCAAAGAAGTTACATCTTTATTATTGGGAGAGGTTTGAAATAATGCAAGATAGTATTATAGTTGAAATACTTAAAGGTATTAGGCTACCAGATATATAGGCAGCTGGATTAAAGTCTGAACAAAGATATGACATGTGAAACACCTATACCACCTAAGCCCCTCCAGATATTTTATTCACCTAACTTTATTCAGAGTTAGATATGAATATTATATAATAAGCACATAGCATTAAAGAAAGTAGAATCAAAACTGGAAATGTAATGTCACTAATAATACTGGGAATAGCAATGAAAAAGAGGAAGTTGAAAATCAAAATATAAAGAGGCAAAAACTAGAAGCTCAGAGAACAGGTATTGTCCCAGAAGGAGGATCCTCATCATGACAGGTGGGTAATATGAATACAGTATCGCCTGATAGGTTGAATAAGCCGGAAATTCTACAAGGTGAATATAGTACAAGTAGTATCAGTCGACTATGTCAACATGGTTGGTCTCAGGAGTCCTTAAATAAAAATGCCAAAAATATCGCATAGATTTATAGTTAAAGTCAGCCTATTCACATACAAATATTTGCCATTACATTCTGATACTTTGACTATCTAAAAAGATTTTTTTAATATATTGGTGGTCAAATAGTAGCCTCTCAAAGTTGGAGGAAAACTCAAACTTATTTTACATGAAATTATGTTTTCTGGTGGCTACACTTCAAACGGGTTTTTCTCAACTTGACAATAAGGTTCTCCAGTATAGGTTATGAAAAAAACAGGTTGTTATTATTCAGACTTCAGAGAAGCTATCAACTAATATCTTCTGATCCAGTGCCATATCAACTATTCGAAGGTGACAACCTGATAGACTTCAGGTTGCCGAGTCCAATCGAGATTAGTTTCTCTAGATAGAGATTGTCCCGGAAGGCACAAATTCACACATTTCATTTATGACTATTAAATCTTAAGTAGAATTGGTAAAGTAAAGTCGAATTGTAAAAACAATATTATAATCTTAAGGTCTCTTCCCCTTTGCTTGATGATGTCTAAAGCTTGAGAGGCACATCATTATTTATATACCGCCTCTTAGTGTTCACGGACTACATCTATTCATTATACCCTGATGTATCTCACTAATTATAACCCGCAATTTTAGGTATTCCTTAAAGGTGTGAACACACAGAGACATCGAACATCACCATACACCATTTTGGTAATTGCAATACAGTTATCTGGGAATCATGCTCTTTCCAATAGCAAATCCCAAACTGTTAGAGTCTTTAGACCTATAGCCTAGTTCTCAAGTCGACCTGAGTTGGACCCAATTATCTTGGTAATTAACGCAATAATGAGTTTCATCTGCGAGTTGTAACAGTGAAGAGGATCATATTCATAGCCTTCATAGGTCGACTGACTTCCACCCTTTATAACCCCTTACCCAACTAATAGATTTCTTATGGAGTACTTCCTACCAATTGGCCAGAAGCTATTTCAGCGGCCTGCCAGGTAATCCCTCCATCGGTAGCCTTTGGTTGATCTTGCGTGACTCTCTGATCTCATGTATGCATCCTTCTTAGATCGCCAACTTCCAAGCTCATTATCTCCTCATCTAACTGATTGATTCCTATCCAGTTACATCTGTGGTATGGAGGAGACGTGGCTCTATAGGATAGAATTATATTTCCACAGTTTGAGGTTCTCAGACCTCATTCCAGGAGTCTTGCAGTTGCAAGCAGTAATTTTAGAAAATAACTCAATACCAGCAATTACTATGATGACAATAGTGATTGAACAAATGATCTTTGGTGAAGGCTCACCTGACATTACAATTGAGATATAGAACTGAGGTTGATATGCAAGATGTCGTGTGAGCCCAATAAGGGGGTTGGACAGGGGTGTTAGAGACCTGAGATTGCGATTTCAAGATAGAGTTACCCTACTCAGAGTGGTTCTTGGGTATCGGATCCACATATTCATAACAACAAGCCACTTATATATTTTCCCAAATCAAAAGGTAGCCTTATTTCTCAACTTGGACCAAACTATTCCCACACTTGGTTTATTTCTATCATAACAACTCAAACAGGAAGAAAGTAACAATTGTTATGAAATGTTTATAGTACAAGTAACTTAGAGTACAGGACAAGTATATCTAAAGCTAGAAAACAGAAAGGAAGATCAACAAAGCAAATCAACAAACTCAACCAAAATCCAAGCACATTACCTAATCTATTTTCCTCTAAGTACCTTGCCTGCTACGCTTTCCTGTTATACAAAATATTACATTTCAACATATTATCTCTCTGAGTATATTTGTGGAAGAATCCTTATGTTCCACACTTCTCAGATAGGATATTTGGTGGTTTCTGACTACTTCAACATTCCTCGAACCACAGTTAAAAATAAAATTTCCATGAATGACTTATTGGCCCTGAGAAGAAGAAGAGATGATTCGAGAGAAACAGAGTAATACTTCTACATAATTTTCATATTAGTCATCATGATTAACATTATAGGTATACATGTTTTGAAAACTATAAAAGGCTTCTCCAAATTCCGTTTAACTTTACAAACCTCCTGCTACCTCTTGATGTTAAGAATTTTTTTTAACCTGCAAAGTAGGAAATAATAAGGAAATTCAAATGGACCTTCTCTACAAGATATATAATATGCGACATCCTGCTTGTACTGTGGCTTGAACTCAATTTGGGAGAAACATCTCAAGTCTTATACTGCAAAAGATTTCCTTAAAGAGTGCAAAATATTCCTAATCTTGTTTGTGAAAGCTTGAAGAAAAATGTAAAATAACATCAATTAGAAGAAGGAACATCTAGCATGCCGTACTAGTATATGTTTTGCTAACTGTTGTACAGTATTACTATCAATCTTCTATCTTTTAAAAGATGTATTCTTTCAATAGGAAAGGAGTCTTGTCTGGGACATAATACATGCTATAACTTCATTCTTTTCCGGTATATTCAATATTCCAAACTTCGTTCTTGCTGCCATACTAAATATGCTGATATTCCTATATATATCAATAGTATCTATCATTTACTAGACATACTATATGGTTCAGGGCCTGATCATATGTACAGTATAAATATCAAGTAATATTCGTAATATTATATAACATAAAACAACTTAGATTGCTCCTGGAATATCAATTCCTCAGGCCGAACTCATCACATTATATAGATATCGTCACAACCTACTTACAAATCAAATTTTACCTGAATTGTGGCGGCACTCCCTATAACTACATGATTCTTTGCAATTATAACCTCTTCAGTGGTCATATAGATAGCCTCCGTTGATCTCTAAACAGCTCTTGTGTGTAAAGTCTACATTAGACCTTCAAGGCTTACCCCTCTCCAACTATCAATCCCAATATAATATAACAATTATTACTTAAAGCCTATGTTATTGGAGGAACTCCAATGATCTCAACCTAGGTCCAATATAGAAACAATTATCATGGAATCATATGACCAAACTGAGCTGTTCTGTCAAAAGTCCTAATACATGAAATTCTTTCACATGGAGGTCTTGTTTCTAATATGTATTAGGTAATTGTGATGTAATCGAGACTCTTGAAGTACGAGATGAGATAGTTCTTACAATTCTTCCAAGCTGTTTTCGCAAGCATCAACTGCGTTTGCCTGAGAATAAAAATCATCGTGAAGAAACCAGTATTCTATTTGATAAGAAATGGTTTACACTGTCGGCTCGGGAGATACTGGTCATTGTTCCTCACGCTGAGCTTCATCATACCTAATATGAGCATATGTAGGCCACTGTTGAAGAACAAGAGATGTATAATCATAACTCCTACAATTTAATTTCAAATCAAGGGATTATGATAGCCGATAAAGCCAAGCAAGATTGGTTTATGAATGCAAGTAAAAGCGGACAGGGATCGAGAATATTTATCCTAAGATTTAAAAGGTAATCAAGAAGGTAAAGGCAACCCTCAATCATAGTAGTATTGATGCAGGTAGTGATGAGAATGAAAGAAACAAACAATATAAGGCTCGACTGACCTCTGGAATCATGGTTACAGCTGAACCCTTCGTACGAATTCCTGATCTCCAAAATGTTCCACTAATGAACATCTAGCCTGGTGGCTGGTACCTCAATACTACACGGTCCTGCACTAGCACCTGTTCCAACAGATTGATTTCAAGTGGAACGGAAACATTAAAATGAAAGAAACAAAATGTAGAGTGTTGGGAAATAAATGGTAAATTTGATACCGTGGTTTTCGTGACAACCGTTTTTCAATGCTAATTGTCAAGCCAGTACGTTCCCACCAGGCCTGATATACTTCTGCGGTTAGATAGAACTCTGCCAATATGGGCCTAAGCCATTCCTCGCAGTTACCCTCCTTGTCCCATCCTGTTCTGAACACTGTAATTCTCACATTATCCTGTCAGTTCCTACCCTGTCCCTTCATTTATCATCGTCTATTACAAGTGTATAAATTCCTTTTGTCCAGCCAAATATGCTTATTTTAATCAGGCTACAGTTCAGGAGCAAGCTACCAGATGTGATGTAAATAGCCCCAGGTGCCAGGACATATATTGCGCATGTCGTAAGTCCACTGGGATTTGGTTTATGAACCATGCCTAAATTTGGTTTGTGAGATGGATTCTGAGCACTCCTTAAACTTAGAAGTACTAATGCAAAGGGTAATATTGTCTTTCTATATTGATCTTAATGGCAGTGAGGAACCTTGTATATCTCTGAAAATGCCGACACATGATATTGATAATGAATATATTTGATAACAACGACAGCCGACCTTTTCGACATGATCACTGTGGTTGCTGAAACAAAGCTCGCTACTATGTTAGCACAAACAGGATAGTTACAAGTACCCCAAGTCCCCGCCCAAGGGTAGGATGGAGCAAAGCGAACCCGCTCGGTTTCCGTCAAAATTCGAGTACACTTTTCATCCTACTGCAGGAGCACTAATGGCAGCGCGCGACGATGGACATCTTACCGTGTTGCAATTTGTCTACGTATCATTTCCTGAGCCAGTGAGACCTTCGTTTTATTGATATTTCCCGGACCGCTGAAGTGGTTTTTACAGTCACAATAATAATAATAATTATTTAAGTTACGGTTGCCAACGATAAGAATGCCGAACTTTCTTAATTCAGCTCCTTTCCTAATATAAACCTGTCTCAGTAGAAAACCCATTCTCAGGCCAAGTTGTTGATAACAGGAAAGTACCTGGCAACCAGAGTGACCCACAAAAAGGTATTTCGAGATGTCATCAGTTTTATAATAACACAAACTTTAAACTACTGCTTTACACTGTAAAGAAATTCAATAATTTATTTCAATGTTGTAAATTTTAGTTTGATACTTCTGCTACCATCCTATGAACTTAGAATTGTAAAATCAAATACACTGCATACTCTTCCTTACCTTGTTGTTTTTAGACCCAGGTGGATGGCCTCTTCTCTTTGGAATATTAGTTGAACTTTCACATTCTATACTTGAAACAGCTTCTTCATCATTATTCTTATCTCCTATTTCCTCTATGATTCTGGTAGTTGGTCCAGGATAGGATAGAGTTATCTTGCCTGATTACTTACTTCTTCTAACTTTGACTAACCAAGCTTGTTAAATAGTATCATGTGAGTACTTGGTATATAGCCGCCTAGATTGGATATTCTCTGGGGTATAAAGGCTGATCTCTATGATCAAGGTATTATTCACTCAAGTAATTGTGTTACAGAAAGCAAAGTACTATTAGGGTAATTTGACATGAATTATTATAAGTACAGAAGCAAAATTAACTTTAAGTCAATATTTAATTGATTATTATTGATTTTCACTCTGGTTTAACTAATACTTCATCCATCAGTACATATCACTCATATTAGATAAGCACAATCAATTGGTTGCATGTAATAGTAGCATTAGAGATAAAATTATTGAAAATAAATACTACCAACTTGAAACTGCAATAGTCAAGCAAGGAATAAACTTTTAATAATAATTCCTTTAAATTCAAGAATCCCAGAGAGCAAAACCTATTTTACATGGCAAAAAGTGAAAATCACAAAATTTCAGTTTTTCCTGCATATAATGTGCTACAGAGATTGTTAAGTGGTAAATAATATTTTCTGAGCTACTGAACATAGACTAGGTGTCTAGCTAGACGGCTAGGCTTAAATAAATTATTTGTAGTTGTGGTCCAAGAGTGCATTTTCTAATATGACAGGCTCATATATACTGAGCAGTCTAAGCGGATATGGATAATTGGCTCTATCGGGTCTGACGATCTGATGATCCGATATCCCATGATGACCTGTACCACTGTAGCTTTTACAATCATAGCAGGATTTTGCTTGTGCGACTATCGATATCACCTCCCTCAGACTTTCAATATTCACAACCCGCTCCTGTATGGATCGTGGGGATCCTTGTTATAATATGACTTACCGTGAGGAAGTGAGACTTGCCAAGGACTTATACCATGAATCTATAATCAACACAATTACAAAGACATTTGAGCGAATTGATTTCGATCCTTACTATTTTTCCATTTTCATCTTTTTGTGTCCGTCAGTAATTGGACTTGCAGTTGTATATATACACAATATTGAAAACACAGTGGTGGGTGCACCAATACCTGAGCAACCAGAATTTCGCAACATTCATTTTTACCTTATTGTCCCATTGAACATATCCGGTTGTGGTTGCGACCCCACCAGACAGTTTGAAGAAATTATGGAACTCTAATCGGGCCCTGATCAAGATTCGCCGTGATGTGATAAGACAATGCTCGCTTACGCAGCAAACATCTTCCAACACCAATCCCTCTTAATCTATCACCAGATACCAAGCGCGGCTCTACGATCGGAGCAACACCCCCACGGGCAACAGTTATTGTCCTGGAATTATTTACCTGTTCGCAATTTCGTTTCTTCCTCCACTTAAGGAGAATTAATGTAACCATTTCTGCCAGCTTCAAATACAATTAGAAAATTGTTCGTTCACTTCCCTTGTCAAGATCCCAACTACAGCTTGCCGCTTTTTCCTTTCCTATCCCCGACCGCCTTGCCGACTACTCAAGAAAGAACCAATCTAGCTGATATTGTTCATGATTTTCGCAGAACCGGTGCTTACCGAAATTTATTGTCTCAAACATTTTAAGTGTATGGGGTGTTTTGATTGGAATCACACTCCGCACTCTCCACTCTCAGTGCTGAATCTGATTTACCACGGCTCGCAATTCACCAAGACTCTGGAACTCCCTTGAGCTCAATCTATATATACTCTTATCAATTGTTGTTCACACGTTATCAATAAACAATCTCAACACGTACAGCTCTGTCCCACAGTTCTGTATCTGTAGTTGTGCTAAAATAGGATTTAAGCAATAATTTAAGTGAGGTTAATCTAAGAAGCTAAGACACTAAGATATACACGCGTAAGTCCACAGTAATATATCATTTTAATCATTATTCCACGGCAGCGTATGCTAAAAACCTGTGCTGTAATCTGCCTTTACCAGACTCAGAGTGTTTATGTTAATTACTGACAGAATTCCGAATTGTCATAATACGGGTATGAAACATGCTAAATCTATCGCCTTCGCCAGACACAGAACCTACGTACCAATGACTAGCAGTATTACAGTTCACAAACTCCAGACTCAGATATAGACTACCGCTATACAGTGTTCCTTGCTACCAAGCTATTCATTCAGCAAACCCAAGATAGTGAGGACGAAACCTGAGTATTTCCGAAGCAAGTAAATCAGATCAACGATCATGGGTCTCCTTGATCAAGCAACGGAGATAATCATGCAAAGGGCGCGCTAGCTAAATCCTCACGACATGAATTACCTCTTGCGTACAAACTGACACCTCGCGCACCTCGTACCAACAGCTTTTATTGACTGCGTGTGTGCTCAGTGTGACAAACAGAGGGCCAAGCGTGAGGTATTCTCGGCCAGTCCTCGCGGCGACAGAGTCATGTTGTGGCTATTTATCGAACATGGTATGTGTCGGCTGATAGCTGGCTATGCTGTGTTGATCGACGCAGTCCAAGAATTTGATGCTTCGAGTTTGCGGGTACTCTTCGAGTGTGGCATCGATCTGGAGGCATAGCATGATCAGCAGCGCAAGGCCATTTCTGTCACCTGCTATCATAATCGCATTGATACTATCAGGGTTTTGATTGAAGACCCAGGGGTGGATATTAACTGACCTGATGTGGGTTGGCGAACGCTACTTTGACAGGTCGCATGCTTGGGTCACTTGGGGGCTATTAGTGTTTTGATAATTGATGTGAGAGTTGATGTCAACTCCCTCGACAACGCTGGTTGATCTCGCCTGTTCCACGCAGCAGGCTGTGGAAATGCGCGAGCTCTGCTTATTTTGTTAGTGTATGCCTTGGTTGATGTCAACTCCTTTGACTCTGGGCGGGTAACCCACCTGTCTCAAGTGGCAAGGTGGGGACATAAGCAGGTAGTGAATATTTTGTTAGCTGATCAGAGGGTGGTTGTCAACTCCCAAGATATACTGTTGCGGACTCCCTAGTCCCATGCTTTAAGGTGTGGTCCTGCGAAAGCTGTGGGTGTTCTCATTAACGATCCGGGGGTGGATGTCAACTCTCTGGACACATAGTGGAGAACTCCATTGCCCCATGCCGTAGTATCTGGATATTCGAGAGTGGTGCGTGTCCTGATTGATGATCCGAGAGTGAATATCAACTCTCCTGACACAGGGTCGAGACCTCCCTTGTCCCATGCTGCACGGTATGGACATGTGGGAGTTGTGTGTATTTTTATTCCATATCAGAGAATGGATGTCAACAGTTTGGACACGTTGTTGAGAACTCCATTGTACCAAGCTGCAGAGTTTGGGCATGAGGGAGTTGTGCATTTTTTGCTTAATAATTCGAGAGTGGATGTCAACTCAATTGATGCTAGTTGGCAAACTCTGTTGTCCCTGGCCGTAGTGGCTGGACATCAGTTCATTGTGCATACATTCTTGAAAGATGCCAGGGTGGATCCTTCTCCCGCTTTATCAGAAACCCTCACCCTGCTCCACTTAGCCTTTCTGGCTGTATTAACGAGTTTTATATAGAGTCGCATTACTCAAATTGCAAGGTTTCGCTATTCTGTACAACAACTAGCCATAATATACCACCGTATCTACAATCACTTGGCAGAAGAGTTTGTGATCTGAGACAATGTTTAATTGCACTTCCGCCATATGGTAGGGCAATGACAGTGTGGTTGTCAACAGGTGTGTGTATGCGCCAGTTCAAGTTCACGCTCAACAACTACTGGCACCTTTCAACATTCAATGGTCAATTGTCCTGCCATATATTAAACAAGCTACTATTTTATATAACCTCCCCTTGCTTCTCAAACTGCAGCCACCCTATCAGGCATTGATTTCCACAACCTCTCAAAAAACACCTCCAGTATTGTCTCTCAAACCAATGGTAATACATGTGCAAGTCTTCTCCTAACAGTTTTTTTTACTCCTGCAGTATCTGTAATCCTTGGATACTGCTGGTGCAATCGCCTTTTGAACACAACACATACATGCTCAATAGGATTTAAATTATGGGAATAAGGGGGGTGGTCCACAACCTCAATACTGTTTCTCTCTAACCAATCCATAACACTATATGCCTTGTGAATAGGAGTATTATCTTGCTGAAAAACAACATCTTCAAGTTGTATCTGAAAGGAAATTATTTGATAAATAACAGGAAAAAGATATCTTCTCAAAAGTCTAACATACCTGGTCTTATTGACAGTTTGAGTAATTGGAACTAATGGACCTTTTCTTTTACCCCAAAAGCACACTCAAACCATATGTAAGATTCCCTTATCCTTTTCCTTTGGGTTTACACAATCAGCCAACTACTTCTCTACAGGTTCTCTGAATACTCATTGTTACTTTAGATCCTCGGATTTCTCCACACTGCACTTATGACTCCAAATCACCCTTTCAAAATCCTCAGCTATCCAGTCACTATGACCTGTAGCGCATCTCAATCTTTTAGCTATATGATCAGGCTTTAGCCTAGGTCTTGACTTGACTATCCATTTCTTAATGTTTGGTTCTCTGTATACCCGGTCCACTATGCAGGCCCATGTAGTAGGCAATCATATCCAGTCACTCTGGGTAGCACAAAGGGTTACCAGTATTAAGAGAAACAATGGGTACAAAGCGATCCCTGAAGCTGCATCTGGTTATTTTCCAGTTGGACCTGGCAGCCTGCATAATTGTTCGATGCTGTTGACCCCTAAAAATAGCGGTGCGACCGTGTTGAGGGAGATTTTCAAAAGATTGGCATTTATATGACTGGACAAGAAAGCTCTTAACTGTTGTCCATGGGCGTCTAATAATTTGAGCCACTAAGGCAATGTTCCGGAGGCAGTAGAAAAAGGCAATTTTCATGCCCTTCTCTGCAAGGCTCATTTCTCACGGGGCAGTTTGTGGTAGGAGTGTTTTTTTTGTGGCATACTTTGTATTTCCAGGACGCTTAACTGATAGTAAAAAAGTAGAGGAAATTAAGAAATTAATGAATTATGTAAAGGAGGCTTTGGTGGGTATAGAGTTGTGAATGGTTACTGTGGGGATGGGGTGAACGGTTAGGATTAAGTTTACACTTCATTGAAATGTGGCATTTCGGCGAGGCAGCTTAGTCATCTGAGACAGGTTTCACGAACACATCTGCCCAGTGACTGTAGAAATCCCAAAAGACTCGGAAACTATCAGAATGCTGGCAGTGAATAGATAGGACATCAAACAGTTACTGAATTCATACTATCAACACTCCCAACTACTTCAACTGCTCCATTTAAGCCACTGTTCAGGTTATGCCATAAGGTCGAGCAATCGTAAGTCGCGTGCACATTTGTTATCGCTGTGGTGATAATAGATAAGTGTATGTTAATTGGATATCCTCTGTTTTCTGCCAAAATCCAACAAACATTCTACAGATTACTGTTCCTGCTACATAAATGTACATTAATGACCAACACTTCCCTGCTCCAGCGACAATACCTGAGGAAGCTCCCGAATAATGTGGGCATGCGCGATTGTATTGCTATTCAATCCCATAAAGTCAACAAAGAATGAAAACGGAATACGTGACCTAGAGCAAATAATGATCCAACCACATGAGCATTGAACCTTCGTCACTTATCGGCTTCAGTATCAGGCCGCTGACAGGTCTTTATGTTGACAAAGTAATTCTATAATTGTCGCTCTGTCTGCTGGGACAGCAGAAAAAGGGAAAAAGAGCAAGAATTTGGTAACCGTTGTGGAATTTTCCTCTGCACTTTCATTGGAGCTAATGGGCTCCAGTATCTGCATCAACCAGTAACAGGTGCCTGTTCATATGTTGATTGCTTCCAATTCCAGAGCTTGTAGCAACATATACATCTATCCCAAGTTAGACAGCTCAATCTGTTGTTATTCCATAAGTGGTAATAAATAACTACAAGAAAAGGCTGGAATAGCCAAGCAGTAACGAGGAGACTATAACAATGAAAGATATTGGGCTGCTGAGTGAGGTATATGAATGAGGTATCATTACCGATTGGTTTTAATATAGAATAAGGGAGCCCTTCAGCCATACTACTTTTCATTTATGTCGTATTGAAATACACCATACCTATATCTGTATCGGCTCTGGTAATTATAACAATATCATCGTGGAATCCCCATATCCTCATGCCTTAGCGGAAAGCCTATGTGCGAATTCCTAGCATACTTGGCATTATTATAAACTGTTCGCCCTGTTGGAAACCAGTATTATAGTTGTGCCTTCAAGAAAACCTGGAGTTAATCTTTGCACATTAACTCTCGAAATGCCTCACCCCATGCGGCAACCGTGTAGCTGGTCGCATTGCAGCTCCATGTCACAGCCACGGTCCACCAACCCATCAACAAACCCACTCCTCATTTGCACCTTGTCATTCTTTATTCACTCTCCCCCATTCTTCATCTACTCCATCCATCCTTTCATCTACTCCACCTTTCTGTACCCCCCCCCCCCAATTACTACGGCGAAAAGCCTTCTAACATGCTGCTCACTTGTATCACGTCAGGAATATTATTCTTATGATACCTATATGGCCCATATATCGCAGCCACTGGGGAAGCAAGAATTCCTATATACGACCGTCACACCTGTCTGGATTTGGGCCATCGTGGGGACAGGTCACTGAACCACAGCGCTGTGTGTCCAAATAGGCATAAGGGAGTTACCAACCACACTCTTGACCCAGTTGTGGATTGTCACATATCTGGACTGTTCTGTTACTAGGTGAGAAAAAAAGTAACACTTTAAAGTTCTACAAGAAAATATAACTCAAAACCTATAATCCGAACACAGATCATTCACGCAAGCAGCATCCCATGCACATATTCCGCATGCTTCCCTGGATTGGAGTAGAGCGAATGCAAATACTGCAGGGTCTTCATTCTTATAAGTACACTTATATATCATACCTCACAATCAATATCCTTTTCCGTCGACGCCGACTCATAGAACGGGGATAAGCATCGGGCGGGGTCAAGACATTCGTGTATCCCATTCAGTCCACCCACTCCTACAGTTATTGTTACTCCGAGGGGTTGGATGCGTGGGTCCCGGCTATGGGCTCGCGGGTACAGGGGGGGTGCGGCAGTTTCCCGGTCCTCTCCAACGGTTGGCACTACTGATACTGCATGCGCTACAAGTGCTATCTACTTCTTGGATTACGAATAGACTGTTCTGGCTCCTGGGAATTGGCCAGTTTCTAACAAAGGCCAAAATGAGTTGCGTTTTGTCCCTAAGTGTCCTTCGGATTTTGAGGTTCCCGGAAGGGGTCAACAATCTCGCACTACTGTGGCCGCTTTTTCCTCCATTACAGGCCTTCTATCCCAATACATACCTTACCCCTGTACTGCACTTACAAATATCGGACCTTTCCCGGAAGGTTCACTAAAGCACATGCATAATGTAGCAGCATCCTCTAGGCTACAGCCGAATACAGCTGGCCATTTTGGGAGGTCTTCGGTAGATACAATCACACCTGCGGACAAAGAAACAACATATGAAACACCAGCACCGAAAGACAAGCAAGATTTGATTAAATTTCTGCGGGGGCACAAGGGAACACCTCCCAATACTGAATTAGCTTCAGTGTCGCCCCGCGATTTCTCCCGATTTCCTGCCCACTACCAATCCTCTTATGGGGATGTATCTGTAACAAATCTGCATGTTCATGACAGAGCTATTGGCGGCAAATTTCATGTCCCAGGTTACCTCACAAATGCTCGGTTGTGACAGAAAACTGCTCCTGCTTACACCGCAGCTTACACCAGGACCGTTGGAACTACACTTCAGCTGGTTACTGACCGAAATTCGAGTCATGGTCAGTGAACCAAAGCGTCTTGTCCGTCTGTCTTTGGGGGTGGACGGGACGGACGGCGGTACCTGAAAGGACGACCGGGACGGACGGGTATCTTGGCGTCAGTCCGGACGACAGCCCGAGACGGACTGACGGGGACTACAGGTGTCTCAGGTTGCGGAAGGTGTTGTGCAATGTGAGATGACAGGCGGGCCCTATAGGTGACGGGCGGGCTCGGTGGGTGAATGAGGATCCTTGGGGTTGAAGGGTGAGACCTGCAAGCCACGGACGAGTGCTACAAGAACAGCTTTAGTGTTACAGCGAAATTGAGAACCGTATTTATAATGGATACTGTTGGACTGTTGCCGGAGAGGAGAGGTTGGTGATTTCATTTCATTTTTGTGGCTGGAACCGTTATCAGAGGAAGGTCCATTGGCTTTTGGTTGACCAAATGGGATCCGCAGTAGAGGTAAAAACTTCGAGTATCGTATCTGTAACCTCATCATAATTACACCGTGGGGGTATAGGGTCCTTTTCCTCAACGGCGTCACATAACACGAAACATGGCTTGGACAAATCTACTAAATGTGTTGCACGTTGTGCCAGTTTGAGCTCAGTAATGTATTGATTCCCGCTTTATCTATTGCCCCGGTTGTCTTTGTTTTCAACGATTTTAGTAGTTACTGTTATGGTAGTATCCCATGGCTAGTTGTCCTGTGAAGCCAAGAATTGTATTTTCCATTTTGCGATTCTATATTACTCGTGAGTAACCAAAGAGAGGTGAAGAGGAAGTCTATTAAGGGTTCTTACAAACAAGATTGGGATCAACCCTCGCATCAGCCAGCAAAACACACACAACCTTCGCATGTCCACCGCCTGCTGCATGAGACAAGGGAGTTCGCCCAGTGATGTCTTGTGAGTTGCCATCGACCCTGGGATTGTCAAGTAACAATCTGACAGCATTAACGCGATTATGCTGACAGGCGATTGAAAGGGCCGTCTGCTGATTATCGTCTCGTGCCTCAGGATTGATTCCACACTCGAGGAGGACATACAGATCACTGGCGTCTAATGACATGACGGCGTCATTTAATACCGCGCCGCCAGCAACCAACTTATCCAAACCCCGGTGTATGAACAACCGGAGCCCGACTCTGTCCTTGCGACTGGCAGCGAGGTAGATTGCACCCTTGGCCATCTGCTCGTCACGGAGTTCGCACACGCGGTCGATTAGTGCTATCTTGAGGATGCTTGCCAGGTGTCGATTAGTACGCAGGAGAGAATTGAGGTCGCAAGGACCTTGGTGGCGGGCAATTAGGACGATCATCTCGTTCGGCAGATCAAGAAAGCGCATGATTGCCAATCAGATTTATTAACTTCGTAGACCCGAGTATTGTATCGTGTATATGGTTGAGGTGATGGGTGAAGAGCTTGGTGGATATGGAACGCGGGTGGAGGGGCGATATGTCTGTCAAAGTGGGGTTTCTCCAGAATAATCGTTCTGGTCGATCTTCCTAACGTAACCTTTCTGCCGACCAGAACTGAGTTAGTATGTTTCCTTCCATATCTGGGACATTTAGTAGCGATGTTGGAATCAACATAAACAACATGTGCCTTTGTAGGTAGAAAGGTAGGATAAGTCACAGGCAAACGTAGCCTGAGAGTATCGATAATAAAGTGTCACAGAACCGTACTCACAGTTCACTATTTTTGTTGGGTGCCTTCACCTGGCTGAAATATTTCGGTGGGCGGTATCCTGTACCCAGAACCGGTTTGGGAGGTTTGTCGGGTCTTCGGTTAGTTGGATGATGTGTTGACAGAGCAGCACCTTGCGGGAAATATTTCTCTGTGCCTGGACCAATAAGCCAGTAGAGCGCGGAATGACCCTCGGCCCGGAGGAAATCGGTTGAAACAGGAGAAGCGAATAGAGTTGACGCGGAACACGATTTTGATGTTGGATTGGTTTGATCTAAATTGTCGGTCCGGGGAGGTGGTGGAACCTGTGTAGCTAAGAGAACATGTCACAGCTTATGCGGGATGACATTCAGCTTGGAAAGACACAATCACAGAGAGGAAATTCGCAGGGCAAAACCCTGCGACAAGCAAAAAATCATCCTGTCAAAAGGTCAACCAGGCTAAACCGGTACGCCAGATGCCCTAGTCCAACATATCGATAGCAGGACTGATAACAATCAATACTGGTATAGTGCACAGTGGATCAAACAGGGTCCTCAAAACAGGCAGAACGCGATCTCTATCTAGTCGACAACAAGGAATTTGGAAGTAAAACAAGCACAGAGACAATGCTACTTCCAAAGAGAATATTGGTGTTCTCTCTTATTTTTTTTTTGGTTACATGTCTTTAGCAGGAGGAGACAGAGAACAAAAAATAAAATATTGGGGGGGAGTGAAACAAGTGATAGAATGTACCTAGTTCCGTGCTGAAAGATACTATAACGTTTTGATAGATAGGTAAAATGATGTGATTGACTGTGATTTAACTGGATCGAAAATCTCATGTGCTCAACAAACAATGTACTGAAAAGTATCTTTAGCTTAAGGCTCTAGTTAGAAAATATTCCTTCATTAAATATACTAACCTTATTCTATTGGCTTCTGCTTTATTCACCTCCCCTGTTGCCGGTAGGTGTATCATTTCATCCTACTCAGATTGTATTGGCAATTCCGGGCTCAATGCCGGAGGAATTATTGTTCCACCGGAGGACCCACCTTTAGGCACTTTCCACGTAATCTTACAACAACGGACGCCTTGACATATATCCAGCTTCATATAAAATCACTCAACAGTTTATGTCTTTCTCAAAATTCTATTAATTTGTTTATTTATATATCCACAGAAACCTTATTAATATTAGAAGTCCATGAGGCAAAGTATTCCAAACAGAAAAAGCGTAAAAGAATAAATTACGAATATCTTCCTGTCATATCGCTAAGAATCACCCTTGATAGCAGATGACAAATACAGAATTTTGTGACAAGGCATACCCCGTTGCGTACTCCACTGCACCGACCGCGGTCTTGGACATAGACCGCCGGAACCATAGTTGAGACTTTGACGGGCAGGGCGCATATGCCGCTGGGCCGGAACGGGAACAGCTGGAGCCGCAGCCAGAGCAACAGAAGCCGCTGCGGGCTTCACTCTCCACCCAATAACTTGCAGGCATTTGCATACTGCGTTTTCGCAGGAACCCTTCTTCTTTCGTTCGCTGCATGTCCTCATGTGTTGGGCGGTTGGAGCATGCGAGTAAGTATTAGCCTCCTTAAACGAAATACTCTTGAGGAAGAATGGAATAAAGATGTGATCAGGGCAGAATATGGGGTAGCAGGCGCGGCTGTAGTTTTCGGTTGTCTCGCAGGGGAGCAGGAGCTGCCTGAACAATCGCCATGACTATACTATTGTTAATCAGCGGCGCTTACGCAAAAGCTGCCCTGTGGGCTTTGGGAGGATTACGTTTTTATTTAATGTGCGGGCGTAGTGGTAGAAATGACAATGGTAAATAGGCGAATGAGAGTACTGGGAGCAAGATAAAATGCAACTCGGATAGAACAGCGGTAGACGAAAACAACCCGATCAAGGAGCGATATAACCTCGGTGAAGAGTAAATCGGGATGAAGACTGGCGGAACCATAACCGGGGCAGGAACATGAGAGAAAAGCGAGGAACCGGAGAGGAAAGCGAAGAGCGTGAGAGGGCGGCAAAGAACCGCGGCAGTGGAGACAAATATTGTGTGTAAGGTAAAAGCTAGAATGAGTCGTGAGGAGATAGAGTGTGAAGTGACGGAGAAGATAAGATCCTGATAGGATGACTCCCGGTACGTTAGCTATTGTTTTTTTGTATTTAAAGAGGACCTCTCACTCACAATTGTAGAAGGATAAGTCACAAAGTTAACAGGTCAATATATGTATCTTTTATTCCTCTCGTGTCTGCCTTTCTCGAATAAGTTGCATTAAAGCCTAGAGGTTCTTTATATACCTCATCATGCTGGTTTTCAGAATTCTTTCCGGCAGCCCGTGTCGTCGACAATCATCCCAATTCCTTTTTCAACTCATTTATCTTCATGCACTGATTGGCAGTGATGTTGAGAGATTCCTCCAAGGCATCCAACATGACTTCAATCCGATCAGAAATCATGGCGAATGCTTCCTAAACCTGGTTGAGGTCGTTAAATCCATCTCCCTGTTCGGCGAATACTATCGGGATGGGCCGTCGGTCATGACCGTCCGCTAGTATGCGTCTTAACCTAGCATAATCCGCCTCGTCGTCTTCAGTGGACGAGTCGGAAACTTCAGAGCCCGTGAAGCAGTGGGGCAATGGAAAGGTGTCGGTACCAAAGATAGCATCGAGGGCTTCGCTCATCTCCCTATTCATGCTTGTGAGCAGAGTCATGGGGAGGGGTGTCTCACGGTGAAGGTTCATCGTCAGTCCGTGGTCTGCCAGTTCGAACACCCCGGACACTAACGTGAGTGTCTACGGTGGCCCGCAGGAGAACCAGCGAAGACAACGATGGACAGGGAGAAGAGGAATCATGTCCCTTACCAACCATTCCAATGGCTGCGGTGTTCTTTACCTATCCAGGTGATATGGCCACATATCCAACGGAACCAGAGATTAGCAGGGATGGTAGTGTTGTTTTTCACCGATGCGTGTTATGTGGCCTTCCCGACATGAACTGGTTATGTCATTGATTACAATTGAACTTTGAGGGGATTACAAGTATGAGTCTGTCATAACCACGTGAACTTGGCAGATTATGTTTAGGTGTCAACTTTGTTTTTGTATAGTTGTTTAGTTGCATGATGTCACTGGCATAGTTATGACTTGGCTGCCTGTAGAATAAATAGCCCCGGACAGCCCGCCGGTGGAGGACATGGAGCCAGGTTGAATTCAAGAGGATTAATCTGTATGAGAGAGACCATCTGATCATTCAAATTTTCAACAGGTTATGAGCCAGGCCCAGCCCTCTGTGAATCATAATCGTATTGTTTGATCTCAGGAGAGCGGGATTACCGACGCGATCAAAGCAAGATGTCCGAGCTATCAAGTCGAGCTATCAGGGCCAGTAAAGCTGATGAAAAGTCCACTGGAAACACAACCTCACTGACACAATCCACTGTGAAGTTGGATGGGTATATGCCAACTGGAAAAAACAATTACAATGCCAGGCTATTTAGGATTGTGCGAATCCTAAAGGCAAAAGCACTCTTGCCTGCTGTCGAGGATAAGGCTACCAGTATGATACAGGATGATCAAGCATTCACTATTATGACTCTTGATATAAAGGATTCCCAGATCTCACATATTCAGAATGCTATGATGGTCAGAGAGGCATGGAGATAACTTAAGGAGGTGTATAAGGGTATTGGTGTGAACGAAAGGATCATACTGATCCAAAGGCTTTGGGCATTGAGACTGTCCAAGGGAGATGATATGGTCCATCATCTCAGTGAGTTTCATGAAGTTGCCGGCCAACTTGTGACCTTGTAGTAGGAGAGACAGGGATTGCGGATAGCGAGTTGGTAACAATTCTGAAGCTCAATTTGCAAGAGTCATACGAGCCATTGGTAATGGCAGTGTATTCTGGTAGGAATTCTGTCACATTTGATAGCGTGGCAGCAAGGCTCCTCCAGGAGGCAGGGCGGTGGCAGATTGCACGGTAGCTCGAGCGGCACCAGGTTGCAGTCACACCAGCCAGACTGCATCTATGGTACATGGACTACTAAGAAAAGAGAAATCCCAGTCATGTAGTAGAGGCTTCATGGTATCTGACGGAGAGAGGAGTGGTCACTGTACCGTAGGTCACCGGTATCATGCGAAACAGAACACAGACCATAGTTCTAGTGGCCATGGTACCCGTAGAGTATCACAGAGAAAGGTAGATACAAGATGCTTTCATTGTGGAAAGGCAGGGAATTAGAAGCTGGACTGTTTTAAAAGAAAGTCAGAAGAAGAAATATCAGGTCCACGAAATGAATCCGGTGGCTTTACCTTTTTAGCATGAGGCCCAAGGTATACTCTAGCTAGAGAGTGAATTATTGACTATGGCGCGAGTCAACATGTTTGCCATAACAGAAGATAGTTTATCAACTTTAAAGCTATAAGCAGTGAACAAGCAATCGCAATTGCAGATGGCACGTAGATTCGTGAAGTAGGCCAGGGAAATATCATTGTAATAACACCAATTGGGGATATTCCCTTAAGGGTAGTCTGATATGTACTACAAATCGCAGGGAATATGATATCAGTATCATGCATGTTAGATGCAGGATATGTGGTAGAATTCCAAAAGGAGACTTGTATAGTCAGTGATGTGACCAGAGGTACTGTATTGGAATACAGAGACGGAAGCCTATACTAAGTAGGATGAGCAAGCAAAGCTCTAGAAGATGTTCCTGGTGACAGTGCTAATAGAGGCCTATCCACAAACTAGTCCACGAAAGTGACATTGGAAATATAGCACTGCAGACTTTGCCATAGGATGCGAGACTCAATATCAGTACATGATATTACAACAAGAGCATAAGATATGAATATTTATGGTAAACACATACTCGGCAGAGTAATCTGAAGTATTTGTGCAACAGGGTGACAGCATAAGGAACCAAGCGCAGGGATATGGGAGAAGGCTGAAGGAATATTGGATATTATTCATTCAGACATATGTGGTCCTATGCCGACCGCGACCATAGATGGTGAAAGATATTTCATTACCTTCACGGATGAACAAGGTGGAATAGCGTGTGTTACTTTGTTACACTCTAAGAACCACGTATTGTCTGCCTTTCAGGAATATAAGGCGATGGCGGAAAAGATATTAGGGAAGCCAGTTAAGGTCCGACATACAGATGGCGGTGGAGAATCCAAGAATCGGCAATTTAAGCAGTATTTGGATGTACCTGGAATCCAGCAAATAGTTAGTACACTGTACAATCCAGCTCCGAATGGATTAGCCAACAGAAGGAATAGGACGCTCATGGAAAGCGCCTGATGTATGATGGAAGATTGAGGATTGGGGCAGGGGTTTTGTAGTAATGCAGTATTTGCTGCAGCAAATATACACCAGCGGCTCCTGTCTTGGAGTCACCATGGTATTTCTCCTCCGGAGCCATGAATTGGGAGGAAACCAAGGATCCGACATTTGCGCATTTTCGGATTGACAACCTGGGTCCTTATACCTAGAGAGAAATGGCAAATGTTAGACCACAAGTCCATTAAGTGTATTCTTGTAGGATACTAGGACGATTCAGGATCTAAGACGTATCGCCTATATGATACCATAAGAAAATTGGTAGTTTTATCTAGAGATGCCAATATAGAGGAGGCCCCATCGGTAACAAAAAAAGGTCAATGCTTACATGTTGAAGCAAATTGGAATGTGATTCCTGACCGTGAAGATGGACTAAAGAACAATCTACCAGAAGGGATATTTGAGCCCTTGGATCCAGTTATATCGGCAACAGAGTCTGATCAAACTGAAAGCGGACTACGTAACGAGATATATGTCCGGCAATAATGTGAAGAATTGCCGGGAGCTTGAGGAGGATAGTGTAAGCAGAATGAAGATTCAGGAACACTGGGGATATGCAAGTTCAACAGGAATCGAAAGCCAGTCACGCATTTTAGTACATCTGAAAATATAGCACTTATGGCCAGTTCCAAAGAAAGAGAGCCTCGGACATTGACCGAGGCATGGAAAAGTGAGAGCAAAATGGAAAAGGACATGGGAATTGGAGGGGTCGTCTGTGGCATATAATAACATGTGAGAGGTAGAACAGCTTCTGGCCAACTGTGAAGCGATTGGATGCCCATAGCTGTTTGAGAAAAATGAAAACGGACGGTACATGGCACGTCTTATAGCAAAAGGGTACATTCAGCGAGCTGGTATTAATTACCAGGAGACCTTGGTACCGGTAGTAAAGTTTACAACTATTAGGACCGTCCTTGCCTTATATTGTGGAAATGACTGAGAAATTGAGGGAATGGATGTCAAAACTGCATTCCTAAACAGTGAACTGAGTGAAACCATTTACATGGAAATTCCAGAGGGACTTGAGGTACCTAATAGTAGTAAGGTATTGGAGTACAATACTCCAATGGCCTGTCACTTACGCAAAGTAATATACAGCATGAAGCAGTCCCCAAAGAGTGTGGTATGGTAGAAGCTACGAATTCTTCCACATTCATGGCTTTCATAGAAGTGATTTTGATCACAGTTTATTTATCCAACAGAAGAAGCGAGTTGCCTGGTTGTTCTATGTGAATGATCTGCTCCTAGCAACTGCTAACAGAGCAATGATGTAATGGATCCAAGGCATCCTAGAATCTGAGTTTGACATGATGAATCTGGAGGTATCCAAGTCGTTCTTAGCATTGGAGTTTGAAAGAAACCGCAGAGCATGAACACAGTATCTCTCCCAAAGTAAGTATGTTGATAGGATTCCCTTAGTTTATGGAATGAGCCATTGTAATACAGCATCCAATCCAGCAGATCTAGCGGTTCGTTTGAAGAGGAGTGATGAAGGCATTAATGCTAGGGCAGCCAATGTTCAGAGTTATGAATTGGCGGTAGGATTACTCATGTATGTGATGCTTATATCCTGGTCCAATATTGCATATGCAGTTGGCAAAGTCAGTCAGTACGCTACAAATCCAGAAGCTGTACATTGGACAGCTGTAAGGAGAATATTCTGGTACCTCGCAGGGACACTGAATCATGGGCTTTACGATAAAGCAAATAAAAAGGTAATTGGATTCACGAATGTGAACTGGGGATCTGGAGATAACAGAACATCCATGTGAGGGTATGTATTTCTACTATGTGCTGTGGTAGTGAGCTGGAAGGGCCACAAGGAGATATCGGTTGCGCTGTCTTCAACAGAGGCAGAATATATAGCTCTCACGCAGGGAGTCAAAAAATCGATTTGGCTACAAGGTCTACTTCAGGATGTTGGCGCATTGTCAAGAACGTGGCTTAGTGAGGAAAGGGTTTTCGCGTGTCACATGGTTATGAGTCACAGGTATGTTATTGTTTCACGCATATAACCTATTCGGGTTGTATGATTAGTTATGTGTGGGATTTGTGATGGTTACACACATGGCTTGAGTATGAGTCATGGGACATGCACCTATCGAGTATGCCTTACGAGTATGCCTTACGGGCAAGCCTTGCGCATATGATTTATGTTTCGCACATGACCTCATTATGATGTCATGGGTTTCGTGAATATTACTCAGTCGAGTCATGTGACTTGTTTATTGCGTTATGATTGGTTTATGAGTTTTGCACATGACCTCGCTATAAGGTCATGGGTTTTGAGCATGTGATCACTTTGGTCACATGACTAGTTTGTTTTGATTTGGTTTTGCACATGTGACTACTTTAGGTCACCTGATTAAAGGCGGGAAGAACACTATATAAGGAGGCCGATGCGGCTGAGGAAGATAGGTTCTTCACGCTTTGTTCTAAGAACTTTTCCTACATAATACGTTAACGAATATAAAACACCTTTACGATCTTTATCCTTATTGCAACATTATCATTACGCCAAGACGCACGCGTTACGAAGACGCGTTAGAGAATGCTTACGAAAGGTGTTTCCGATAGAAGACAAAGGTCTTGTACTACCGGTAAGATAGGTAGAGACCTAGACCTATCGTAAGACAAGGAAAGAAAGGGAAAGAAAAGGTAAGTATCGTTCCCCATCGCCAAGAGCTAACTATCTGAAAGGGGATCATTACATTCCAAAGCGTCACCTAGTGTAACGCCAAACGATACAAGACGGTATCCTTCAACCCAGATTGGGAAGGAGATATTGATATCGACAATCAAAATCTTAATCCAGGAGGATTCAGCGACGCCCTAGATCCTGTCACATCAGGACCCTCGAGAGCAGCAAGCACAGTAACCCCAAAGAAAGGATCACCAGTCGATAGCTCTCCTGCTGGAACGCCACGACGCGAGAGAATGTCGGGATCTGCAGTACCTGGGCCGCCAGCTCCTGCCGCTCCGGCACCAGGAACCAGCATGCGTGGAATGACTGAAAATCAGTTTCAGGCATTTCTTGCAGCCATGCGAAACTCAGGGCAAGGAAATGTCAAACGTCCAAAAGCAAAGGAGCAGGACACATACGAAGGAGCCGAAGATAAGCTACGAATATTCTTAGCGCAATGCGAGGGATACTTTGCAGTTAAGGGATACGGAGATCGCCATGATGAAATTAAGATTCCATATGTGGAATCTCTACTCAGAGGACTCGTGGGACAATGGATCATGCACTTTCAAGATGGAAGGAAACAGAGGGAATGGGTCACGTACGAAGAGTTCAAGGAGACACTCTGTGAACAATTTAGAGACCCCAACACCAAAGAAACAGCAAGACGAAAGCTAGAAAAACTCCAACAAGGAAAACAAACGTTCTCCGCATACTGGAACGAATGTCGACTGTTGGAATACGAGGCCGAGTTTGATGACGCGACTCTCTACATGATCCTCTTGAGAAACTGGAGCGAGAAACTCCGAGAGGCATGAGAAATCTCAGACCTGCGCTATACAATAGCGGAACGATTTGCAAGATGGGCAATCGACAAAGAAAGCAAATTAAACATGGTTCGGAGCAACTCGGAAAATACTATAGAACATAGGGTGGTCCAATCATCCAGGAATGTGGCGGGGACCTTCAAAACGCAAGCACCTCGAGGAGAAAGTCGAGTATTACCACCATGCGAACCAATGGAATTGGACAAATCAAGAGCAGAGCCTGCTCTGAATCTGTCTAAGGAAGAATACGCCAGAAGAATGAATGGGAAACTATGCATAAGGTGTGGAAAAGCAGGGCATCGGATATGAGAATGCAGAAGCCGACTGCACAATGGATACAAGGGAAACAGAGCTACTGGAAATAATTGTTTCCAAAATCAGAAAAGAAGCAACATCCGCGAAATGATAGCAGAGGATTCACCGGCGGAAAACGCAGAGGGTCCCCAGTAAACGGTGGTCTGGGAGACCCAAGATGTGGACCTGGAAAACCCATCAGATTAGCGAACTACTACACGGCACTACACACGCAAAGAGAAGAAGGAGATGGAGATCATGTGCTTATCAAAACGAAGATATACAACAAAGAAAGAGAAGAAACAACAATATATGCAATGCTCGACTCGGGGGCCACTGAAGACTTCATCTACAAAGAAATATGCCACAAATACGGCCTCCACACAAAACAAGCGAAGAAAGCAAGACAAGTCTAGCTAGCGGATGGAAAGCCAAGCGCTATGGGTCCTATAACCCATAAGGCGACAGTACCTCTGGACATTGACAGCCATAGGGAAACGGCAACCTTTCAAGTGGCAGATATAAAGAACCATGAGATAGTGCTAGGGATGCCATGGTTACGGAAGAATAATTCAACGATCGATTGGAACGAGAACAAGATGACGTTTACAGGTGAACTATGTGCGACACAATGTCTCAACAGTTCACCTGTAGTCTACTCCACACCAATACGAGAAGCGGAAGAAGAAACTTTGCATGCAAAGTTTGCCGACATGAGGCAAGACAAAAGGGTCCGGATACAACGACTTTACCAAGATGCAAAAGCGCCTACCAAGGGTTCCAAAGGGGCAGCAGGACACGACCTATATGCCAACAAAGGAATCAAGATACCAGCCAACGGGCAGGCAACGATAGCAACGGGAATAGCCATTGGACTTCCAGAAGGCACCTATGGACGAATAGCACCCCGCAGTGGTCTAGCAGTCAAACACCGACTCATGACCATGGCAGGAGTGATCGACGTCTACTATACCGGTGAAATCAAAGTGGTCCTGGCCAACCTAGCTCAAGAGGACTACCAAGTCCAGAAAGGCGATCGAATCCCACAGTTGATAATCGAAAAAATCAACCAAGAGGATCTGCATGAAGTAGATCAACTGGAAGAAACCATGAGAGGAAACAAGTGATTTGGAAGTACGGACCAAAACCAGCTCGAGACAACAAAAAGAATTGAGATCAAAGAGATCACAGCACAAGCCTTTGGATGATATTATCGAAGAGGAGATACAACAGGAATTCTCAAATGGACATACAAAGATGAGAAAGCAGTTCTAGTAAAAATCAACATCAGCACAGAACTAGCAATCCAGGACAAGAAATACCAAAGCAAAAAGGGATAGAGAGAATTGGTTCCAAAAGAATATTACCAATTCACAAATCTATTCCAAGAAGAGGAAGCTACGGAGCTACCACCTCGAAGACAAGGAATCGACGACGAAATTCAGTTGGACAAAGACGAAAAAACCGGAAAAACAAAAGAAATTCCCTATAAGAAGTTATACCCCCTAGGGGAAGCAGAGCTCGAAGAACTTAGGAAGTATATCGAACAAAGCCTAAAGAGAGGATGAATACTAGACTCTTTCGCGTCAGGAGGATCTCCAATACTATTCGTCAAAAAGAAGGACGGAAAAATGAAACTTTGTGTGGACAACAGGGCCCTCAATTCGGTTACCAAGAAAGACCGATATCCACTACCCTTGATTGGGGAAGCACTGGACAGACTACGATTACCAAAATATTTCACCAAACTCGACATCAAAGACGCATGCCACAATATACGCATCAAGGCAGGGGACGAAAGGAAGACTACATTCGCCTCCAGATACGGAATGTTTGAATACTTGGTTATGCCTTTCGGGCTAACCAACCCAGCGGCTTCATTCCAGAGATGGATCAACAGGGTACTTAATAAGTACCTCGACATATGTTGCATCGTATACTTGAACAAGGTACTCATATATTCGGAAAACATACAACAACATCAAAAAGATATCAGCAACATCATGGAGGCAATACAAGGATCAGGAATGAAGATCAAACCAACCAAATGCGAATTCCATAAGGAAGAAACAGAATACCTTGAATTTATCATCAATCGAAGGGGGTCAAGGTTGACTTGGTTAAAACAGCAGCCATTTGGGACTGGGCCAAACCAAACAACAAAACAGATATTCAGTGCTTTATGGGATTCTGCAACTTTTATTGAAGGTTCATAGAGGGATTTAGCAGACTTGCAAAACCACTCTATAACCTTACGAAGAAAGACAAGAAATGGGAATCGGGAGAAAACGAACAAAAAGCATATGATGCAATACGAACACATCTAACATCAGTACCCATACTAGTTCATTTCGACCCAAACTGAAATACAATGATTGAAACGGATGCCTCAAAATAAGTATGCTCTGGCATACTATCGCAACAGTGCACTCATGGAAAATGGAGGCCAGTGTCTTACCGATCCAAGACAATGACCCCTGCAGAGTGCAACTACGATGTTGCAAACAAAGAACTATTAGCAATAGTTCAAGCATTAAAAGAATGGAGAAGATACGTTTCAAACAACGACCATCCAGTCTGAGTTCTAACCGACCAGAAGAACCTGGTCCCATTCATGACCACGAAAGAATTGAACGACCGCCAGATAGGATTGATGGAGCACCTTAGCAAATATAACTTCAAAATCTAATACCGACCAGGAAAAGAGAGTGGAAAGCCAGATGCTCTGACAAGGATTGCAAGCGACAAACTACAAACGAAAGAAGATGAAAGAATCAAACAAAAAACACGGACCCCATTACCAAAAACGTATTTCGAGGCCATGGAGGTTATCCAATTCACATCAAAGGAGGAAAGAGGAATTGAGGACGCAAACGAGAAAGACAACACAATCCAGGTAATAAGAGAAACCTTGGAAGAAGGAAAAAAGGAGATGAAAGGAATTGCACGGGGGTTATGCCAATGGAAGGACGGAAATTTGTGGTATGATGGAAAACAATGGATCCCAGAAGAAGAGGAGATAAGGACAGACATCATACGACAACACCATGATATCCGAACGGCAGGACATGGAGGAACGGCTAAAACCAGGGAATTTATCAGGAGATCATTCTATTGGCCAAGACTGCGTGAAGATGTCAAACGATATGTCAAAAACTGCGACATTTGCCAAAGAACGAAAACGGCTAAACATGCACCATATGGATTACTAAAATCAAACTAAGTCCCCGCACAACCATGGGTAAACAATTACTATGGATTTCATGACGGACCTACTAATATCGGAAAATTGCTATACCATCTTGGTCGTGGTGGATCGCCTGACGAAAATGAGTCATTTCATTCCGGTTAGAAAAGACATCAACACGAGGGATTTTATACAAACATTCTTCCGCGAGGTCTTTCGACTTCACAGCCTCCCAAAGAATATCATTACCGATCGTGGAACACTATTCACATCTGGACTATGGAAGAAAGTAACCGGAGAAATGGGAATACAAAACAGAATGAGCACAGTGTTCCACCCACTAACAGATGGACAAACGGAACGGGTAAATGCCATACTCGAACAATACTTAAGGCCCTATGTCAACTATCAGCAAGATGATTGCTACAAGCTGTTATTGATGGCTGAATTCGCATACAACAATGGAAAACAAGAAACAATTGGCACGACACCCTTCTTCGCGAATTACTGACAACATCCACAAAGGCAGACCACATATCATACGATTAATGATGTGATACAGGAGAAAGCGGATATTGGAAAACAACACGAAACGGATATGTGAAAACTACATGAAACCTTACATTACGAAATGAGTCAAGCCGAACAATGGCAAAAAGAACAATAGGATAAGCACCGAAGACCGGATCCAAACATACAACCAGGAAACATGGTATGGCTAATACCACGCAATATCCATACAACACGACCATCAAAGAAACTGGACTACAAGAAAATTGGACCCTTCAGGGTATTGGAAAACGTGGGCAGCCGAGCTTATAAACACGACCTTCCCCCCTCAATGCAAATACACAATACATTCCACATCTCACTCCTCGAATTACACAACGACAATAAATTTCCCTGACAAATACTTATTCCTCCCCCTCGGATCAAACTCGACGGAGACCCAGAATACAAACTTGACGAAATAGTCGATTCCTGCTTCTTCTATGGTCACCTCCAATACCGAGTCCAGTGGACGGGATATTCTCGTGAACACGATAAAACTTGGTACTTCGCACACAACTTCGAAAATGCACAAGATGCCATCTCAACCTTCCACCAGCGATACCCAGGCAAGCCCGGCCCAGGTGACGATCACGTTCAACCAAGACAAAAGTGAGGGAAAGACTCCCGCGCCATTGCAGCAACATGAGGGCTGGGGCGATAGTCCCCGCCAAACCATACCCACCAGCCCCGAATACTGATTCATGGGGCCAACCGGCGAAGAACTCAAGGAAAGGGAAAAACAAGCACAGTATAATGCCATGTCATGGAAGGTATGCTATGATGACTGTGGCCAAAGACACATTGGCGACAAAGAAGTCTCGGGATAGTTCACGAGGGAATGTTGGAAGTGTGGCCCACGCCCGGACTACGTTCTAAAGCATTGGCAACAATGGTTCAGAAATGGGTGCAGGATGCAAAGGGCATAAAAGATATCTGTGGAATTTTACCCGCAGAAAGATGGAAGCCGAAAAGAGTTGGAAGGAGAAGATGCTCAGAAAGGCATGGGCCGTGAGGATGCGGTCCAAGGAGGGAGGGGCCCAAAACTCCTGGGCAGACACGGAACCGGATGTCTGGAGCCTACACAGGTAGATCCGGGGACTCCGAGAACAACCGGGCCAAGCCGAGGGCCCAATTTCGGCAAACGACAAAACGCTCGGGGAGCTTGGACAGCTGAACGACAACAAGCGGCAAACGATCGAGATGGCGAATCTGACTCTGGAATCGGTAAGGGTCAGATGGAGGATGGCAGATGGCATGTTTCACAAGCTGAGAAGGACCATGCGCTCGGCATGACGGGAGCTATTGAAACTGGGAGAAAAAGCTTAATGGGACTCAGGCTTATAAGGAGGGGAGCTAATGTCATGAACGTGGCTTAGTGAGGAAAGGGTTTTCACGTGACACATTGTTATGAGTCACAGGTACGTTATTGTTTCACGCATATAACCTATTCGGGTTGTATGATTAGTTATGTGTGGGATTTGTGATGGTTTCGCACATGGCTCGAGTATGAGTTATGGGACATGCGCCTGACGAGTATGCCTTACGCGTATGCCTTACGGGCAAGCCTTGCGCATATGATTTATGTTTCGCACATGACCTCATTATGATGTCATGGGTTTCGCGCATATGACTCAGTCGAGTCATATGACTTGTTTATTACGTTATGATTGGTTTATGAGTTTTGCACATGACCTCGCTATAAGGTCATGGGTTTTGAGCATGTGATCACATTGGTCACATGACTAGTTTGTTTTGATTTGGTTTTGCACATGTGACCACTTTAGGTCACATGATTAAATGCGGGAAGAACACTATATAAGGAGGCCGATGCGGCCAAGGAAGATAGGTTCTTCACGCTTTGTTCAAAGTACTTTTCCTCGTCCTTGCCGTCCCTTGGCCCACAGCGTTTCTTTCACCATCATGATGGGCCTTGATGCCTTGGATTCTGGGGGAGATATCTGAGTTCACTCAGTAGTTCCTGGGGTCTTTGTTGTTGAGGTCTGTTAGGCGTTGCGTGGCGGATAACTTGTTTGGGTCTCATTTCGTTGGACTGGTTATCTCACGATACTGGCACTTCAAGCACTCATCACAGTTACATAACAGCCCCTTTCCGTAAAATGTCTACGGCTTCCCGTATATCGTCTACCCGCAGGTTTCGCGTTCGATTGGGGGGATTGAACATTGTATTTGGTGGGATCACCAGTGTTGTTCTTTGGGCCAGCTCATGTCTTTTGTTCGGTTTTAACAGAGTCCTTAGTTCTCACGATACAAAACGCCCTTGGGTTAGACTGACGACCTTCCCAAGTATCAACTCGTCGTACCGGCCGCATCATTTCCTTAAGGGAGGTGGCCTCACCAGCCCCTCCCTGCCTCGTTACTTTATGTTTCTACGGTCGGAATCCTACGATGTTGTTTATCACCGTTCCCTTGGATGTTTTGTCCTTGCGGCATATCCGGTGGTTCAGTCAGGTGTCACCTCCTAGCTACGGTGGGGATGGCTTTGACCCTGAAAAGCCTTACCCCCTGGAGTGGTTTTCCTTTGCTGCCTGGGGTGGTGTGGGACGATTGGCTGCCAGACACTCGCGTTGTCGGTGCGTCTGGGTGGTTCAGTTGTGGTCTGTAGTTGGCGGCTTCACCCATTGCAAGTAGGGCCTACCTTCCGTTTGTCTGCTTCTGTTTGATTTGCCCTTCCCCTCTTGTCGCGTCAGTTGGAGATGCCTCTTGCCTGTTGTTCGGTCCGTGCCTGTTGCCGGACCTGTGGGGCTGGCTTTGGCTGGCTCTGCTTACTCTTTCCCAACTCGGTTGGATTTCGGTTCGGCTGGGTTGGATGGTGTGGCTGATGCTGCCACCTTCGGGTGTTGGTGCTGCCTCCTTTGTGGCTCCCGGCTGTGGCTGGTGGGCTCCCCTCGGCTATATGGTGCTGGGGGTTGGGGCTCTGTTCGTGTGGCCAAGATCAATGGCTGCCTGGCGGGGCTGGGTATAAGCTGTCCTATGGCCGTCGGATGGTTAATCTGTCTGAGGGGCTGGGGGGGCTGGATGGGCTCTGTGGCGTCTGGTCTGTGGGGCTTGAGGGGGGCTGATTGGGGGGGGAGAGGCACCTGCGAGCACCGGTCGGGCATGCGTCAGGTTGGGCGATGTCTAATTAAGTGTTTCCGGACTGGTTTGGACTGCTGGGCGAAGCTGCTGAGTGCTGTAAAGCTCCCCGGCGGACCGCTGGACTGATGGCCACCTGTGCGGATAGTGGGTTGCGACGACCTGGTTGGACCTGTTTGGGTTCTGCGTGCTGGGTATTGTGGAAGTTTGTTTGGTTTCTTTGGTTTGGCAATGGGCATGGCTGGCAGGGGCAAGGCACCACGAGTGGGAGATAGGCCCCACTGACTTTTTCGGTCTGTCACCACCTCTATGTATTTCTTTTGTTGATGAGTTTGTTTTGGGGGACAGGCAGTGGGTACAGGTCCTCCTCACCATTACGCTCCTCGGAGGCACTTGGCAAAGAGGGTTTATAGGGTTGACGGCCTGGCATGCGGATGCGAGAGGCGGACATGTTGGTCACCTCCTCTCTGCTATTGTGTCGCCTGTAGTTTATATTTTGATTTGTTGTTGGTTTTCTACTGTGGTGGAGGTGTTGCGGGACGGTATTTAGACCCGGTAGTAGTGGTTTTAATTTTGTTGGACAAGGAACCTGGTTGGGTCGGTCTCTTGCTCGGCTTCCGCTACGCTTGGTGCTGGTTGGCTTCATACCAGAGTGGCTATGGACTTGGACCGGGGAGGGCGCTTGGTTGTTTGATGGTCTTGTAATTAGTTTCCGTGCGGGCATGACTCGGGGATGGCAGGTGCGGGACCGTAGACTTAGTTAGCCTAGGATTAGTGGTATGGCGGTTTACGTATGAGCAGTAGACCACCGATGTCTCTAACGCTCAATC
>NW_003298897.1:54596-61202 GCF_000151645.1 Tuber melanosporum
AGTACTTTTCCTACATATTACGTTAACGAATATAAAACACCTTTATGATATTTATCCTTATTGCAACATTATCATTATGCCAAGAAGCACTCGTTACGAAGACAAGTTAGAGAAAGCTTACGACAGGTGTTTCCAATAGAAGACAAAGGTCTTGTACTACCGGTAACATAGGTAGAGACCTAGAGCTATCGTAAGACAAGGAAAGAAAGGGAAAGAAAGAAAAGGTAAGTATCGCTCCCCGTCGCCAAGAACTAACTATCTGAAAGGGGATCGTTACATGCATGGACCTACGTAGCAGAAGTCAGGGAAATTGCAGAAGACAATTGAGGTACTATCGCACTAGCAAAGAACCCCGAATCTCATGGAAGAACGAAACACATTGATATTCAGTATCACTTGGTTCCTCAACATATTGAAACTGTGGAAGTTCAGCTTACATATTGCCCACAGAACAGATGACAGCCGATATTTTAACCAAGGCTCTCCCAATACCTGCATTTCGGAGACATTGCCTAGACTTAGGCATATTGGATCAAGTACTACTATTGAGGGAGGAGAAACACTAGAACACCAGGTTCTAGATGGAAATAGGGAATGCACGGGTGAGGGGAGGTGTTGTTTTTCACCGATGCGTGTTATGTGGCCTTCCCAACATGAGTTGGTTATGTCATTGATTACAATTGAACTTTGAGGGGATTACAAGTATGTGTCTGTCATTACCACGTGCACTTGACAGATTATGTTTAGGTGTCAACTTTGTTTTTATATAGTTGTTTAGTTGCATGATGTCACTGGCATAGTTATGACTTGGCTGCCTGTAGGATAAATAGCCCCGGACAGCCCGCCGGTGGAGGAGGTGGAGCCAGGTTGAATGCAAGAGGATTAATCTGCGTGAGAGAGACCATCTGATCGTTCAATCTTTCAACAGGTAGTGAAGGGATTACTGAGTATGGGAGGTCGTAGGAGCGAGAGGAGAGAGAGAGGGGCCGGTAGAGGCGTGACTCCTATTAACAAGTCCTGTTGACGCGGAATTCAAAACATAGACGAGCGCTATCGGCGTGTCCTAGATGGGTGAGGAAGGGGCCGGATGGAAGTAATGTTTTGTCGGTGAATATCAAGGGCTAGTGCCGAGGCAATGGGACGAATGGGACGATTCATTGGACCAATTGGTTGCTGAAAAACGTAGTCATAAACGGAACTACGATCGGATTGGAAAGGGAATTGACTAGGGAGGTTGTAAACGGTGTCGCACCCAGGGGACTGGATGTCGCTGAAACTTGGAGACCGTACGACTGTGCTGGCCGGCGGGGCAAAGATGCCCTGGCCATTTGAAGGTACAGACAGAGGAACGGAGGGAGAAGAGGGCCCCACAAGAGTGAGCTCGGTTCAGGTAGCGAAGTCTCTAAACCTTCTCATAGGGGCGGGGTAGAGAGAGAAACGTTGGGATAATTCAACTGCCAAGGGAACATCGATCGAAGGCAGAGATGCCTAGAGGACTCTTGAAAAAGAAGAATAACTGGAAATCAATACGTTGAATCCCTCAGTATAGGTGGAAAGGGAGGAGTAGACAGCAGGATAGAAGCCAACGTAAAGGCCTATAGTAGACCGGCGGTCAAAGCCACACCTCATAGCACAGAAAATTCCGCCGAGATGGCTCTCAACAAGCACCTCCATCTCCGTCCTCGTTTGGGGTCCTGGGGGGCGAGACCTGTCCTCTCAGGTGATCATCAACAGCCGCAGAGATATTCCGACAACCGTTATTGTGGTAAAAGTTCGAGGAACCTGTAATCACCACCTGAAGGAACTTATAATGGGAACGCGTATCAATGGGCAAGTGTTCGGGGAGAATAGACGATAAGGTGAGGGCGAGTCGAATGCACTGCACAACAGAGGAATTGGAAGAGGGAGAAGGGGAACGCGTGCCCATAGAGGGCAACTGTTCAGGACAATGAGATAACATGCGCCCTCACCCAAAGCGTACCGAAAGACTGCCGGCTATACCTTGGCTACCTCGCTCTTGAATACCCGTCGAAGTGAGAGCAGCGCAAACCGTGAAAGACCCTAGTCAACGAGAACATATAGAACAAATCCCCTTCAGGGAAACAAAATATTTCTGCTGAAGCCGAGAGATACAGAGCGAGCTAATCAAAGAATGGACAAAAAAATGAAACAGTTTATGAAATATTGAAGAGGCTATAAGACCACCGCAGAGGAAATTAGGAAAGTTAAACCAAGCTTTAAAAAGCATATTAGGTTTGAATAGCTTATGTGTGCTGTATTGGGAATGGTGAACCAAGAATTATGATTTCGAACCGCAGGTGACCTGGGGTTTGATATCATACAAGATTTAGTAGCGAGTGACTCCTCTGAGATATCGTGGGGGAAATTCAGGAGAGAAGCCGAACCCTGCAAACCCATTTCCTTCAAATTTTGCAGTTGTCCCGAAAGAGAAAGTGATGCCTATAGGAACCTTTTTGTTAAAGATCTAAAGATATTTAATACTACTAAAGATTCAACCGTGAGATTGGAGTGTAAGCTAGGTTAGTCCAGTACACGAAGTACTCTGGAACCATATTAGTAGGTACTCAGTTTCATATTCAATGCTGCTGAAACAATTCAACTTTAAAACGTGCAACAAATCAATTCAGTTTGAGTCCCACAGAGTGTCTCTTATATATTAAAGAAGCTGAGACCTGGGCAATGTGATGAACTAAAACAACATGTTGTTTGCAACACTTGTTTTCTACATTAGTCTTTCCTTGAATAGCGCAACAGGGTTTGATAGAAGTGTAATTGTAAGTTCATTTTTACCAACCGATTCCTTTATTTGTGTTTTGCTGTACCCTATAAAATTGGGTTCAGGGCTATTGGCAGGATTGTGGAGAGATATAGTAGTAGGTCTGCCGGTTACTCGGGATATTGTAACTACGTTGACGCGGTTTCGAATGAGGTATGGGGTAAGGCCAAGGCATAGCTGTACACAAATCTTACTTGAGCTTGAACGGAAGGGCTAACCATTCCTACCGTTTCTCATGGACGCTATTACTGATATGTGCAAATTTGAGTTTCTGCAGAGACAGCCGTCCCTTGGAGTCTGTTTGGATGTGATGGAAACCATTCCGTTCACCCATACAAACAACCGTTTCATTCCGTTCTGAAAATTAGAAATTGAAGGGCCATTTGGTACCACTATTATCAACCATTGCGTTTCAAGGTCTTGGAAATACGAGGGTTGTCATGTCAAAGTTTAGGGGAAACCTTTGCTTTTTTACATAGAAGTTTTAAAGTGAGAATATTTCTCCAGTACCATTTACATAATTCTTAGTAGAATGCAAATCATGCCCTAACGGCAAATGATCTCCACATCTCTTATAATGATACCGCTTGTGGTAGTTAATTCTGGGGGACAGAGAACAATACTACTCTTCTTCTCTTCTTCTTCTCTGTCTTCCGATAGCAAGAGGCCTCTGACTGGGTTGCCGATAGTACAAGACTTTTATCTTCTATGGGGAACGCCTATCGAAGCTTTCTCTAACTCTTCCTCTTAAAGTCTATTCTAGGCACAATAGTAAAAGGGTGTGATAATAATAAAGAGCTCAAAGGTGTTGTTTATTCGTTAAAGTAATCAGAAGGAAAAGTACTTAGAATTCAATCTAATCTTATTTAAACTCGTACTGCCAACACTGGCATACAATAAACCCATGCAGGTACATGGGTACCGCTAACTGGTATACCACTAACTGCAGGCTAGCTAAGTCGATAGTCCTACACCTGCCATCCCCGAGCCATTCTCACAGGAGCACTAATTACATGACCATCAAACAACACTGCATCCTCTCAAGTCCAAGTCCGTAGTCCCTCTGATATGAAGCCCACTAGTACTCAGTGGAGGCAAAGCTGAACGAATAGCCAATCTGACCAGGTTCCATGTCAAAAAAAAAAGAAAAAACAACTACTACCCAGTCAGAATACCCTCCAGCGAGAACCTACTCTACAATAGCAACACACCTGAGTGCCAACACTAAATGATACCGGAAGAAAATTATGACTGCCTACGCACTCACCCCTATCACTAAACAAATAAGACAGGTAAGAGCACAAGCATGTCGGCATGAGGGAAAGCCTACTGACAGGGTAAGGGCTTCCTAACCAATGGAGCATAAACTGTGTTATAGAATTCGTGGTAAACTAAAGTAGCTGTGCAATCTCAAAACCTGTGCAGCAGAAGCGAGCAAAAAATAGTTCCTTAGCTGTTGGCCTCAGGCCAATCATGACTCCAGATTTCGATTCTATTCCAACTTCACAACTTACTCCACTGGTGGTCAACTCTCTGCGATCTCTGTAGAAGGCTGTTTGTGATCACGAACCTGCGAGGTCAATGACTCTTTCGAGTGAGAGACAAGTGGCACAGGTGGGGTCTGGTCTTGCTTGACCATAACCTTCTTGTTCTTCTTACTCTTCACTCCCCTCCCCCTGGCATATGTAGAGTAAGAGGAGTGAACAGCCCACCCTCATTGTAACTGAGCGTCACAAGGGGGATGCCACCTGAGGTGGTACTTCTACCTGCCACAGGCTCAGCCACCAAGGACTCAGGTACCTTCCCCCAGAAGGTTGTAATACTACCTCAGCTACTGTCACTACACCAGAAGATACAGAATCCACTCTAGTAGTAAGTACATCAACTAGACTTGACCAATCAGGAATCTGTTCACTGACATCACCACCCACAACCGAAGCTGCTGTAGGGGTCAGGATAACCGGCTGCACTATATTGCCCAGAAAGAGCTCCTCCGCTGTTAAATTGTGACTAAACTGTGAGCCTTTTCGCGCTCTAACTCTAGGGCAACTGTTAAGATAGATATCTCTTTATCCGTGCAATAGAAAGGGTGCGAAGCAAGTGAGACAAGGTGCCGAAGTTCTTCTCATTGTGGTGAGTTAGAACTATATACTAAAGTAAAGCTGTGGTCGTCGATGGGTTGGAGGCTCACCTAGCTATTGTGACTGTGAGCAGGCGACGTAGACCAACAACCGCCAAAATAGGTAATAGGAAGAAAGAGGTTCCATCAAACCTAGGTGTGTTAGATTTACAAAGCAGGTTGGTGGTTGTAAGACTCCAAAGTAGAATAATGGCTTGAGGAATCCCAGTGATTATGATAGATAGATGTATTGTAGTAGGATAAGGTTCATTTATAAATTGCTTGTAACCCATTTACTAATTCCATAGGTTCCTAACTGGTCTCCTTATATTCCTCCTATCAGAGTAGGTAATGGGGCAGATTACAAACCATCTTGGAATCTAGGTTTTCTGCCACTTGCCATTCTTCTTCCACGTTGACCTCCATATAGGATAGAGGGTAAATCACGTGACAAGGGACTGGGGACTGAGGTCTGTGTGGTGAGATCCAGTAGCGAGTTATGGAATACGTTATGAAAGCTCATGGATTCAGGTAGATTCATCCCGTAGGCATGAGGTCCAAGTTGGTCCAGTAGACCAAAGGAGCTGAGGTGTTTGTTGTCCAGCTTCTGAGATTGGCAGCAAGTCCGTATATTTATGGCCTTCAGCTATATGCGATTTGCTGACAGCAAGAAAGGTAAGGGTATTCTTCCTTTATCAGCATATTCCTGCTGGCGGTCTTGGGTGAAGATCATCTCAGTTTGCATGTGGTTATGGATCTGTGACATGCAGGTAATAAACACCTCTAACTGAGGGTCCATAAACAATAATTGCTCGTGAGTATCCAGCAGGTCCATTCAGGGGTTGTAACTCAGGTTAGGAAGAAACGTGAGAGGCCTAGTTGTTGGCAGCAAGCTCTGCCATTGGTAGCCAGTGGGTCCAATGATCCAGTTAATAGTTTACATACTCACGCAAGTACTGTTACATAATAGTGTTCACTTGATCCGTCTGTCAATCAGTGGGAGATGGAAAGCAGTGAACATCCTGCAGGAAACATGTATCAGTGTACAAACAGCAGTGTTCTCAGCCATCCGGGGCCACTGTAGGGCCCGGCGGAGTGACTGCCAAGACCCGCGGACGAGACAGGACAGCAAAGTGTCATCTGCCCCCGTCCTTGAGTTCCCAGGACGGCCATCTTTATGAAGGACGACAAGCCCCACGGTCTGAGATGAATTTGGATGGGGGAGAATGGGGGACGGCAGGAGACTGTGGGGGACAGTGGGGGACGGTGGAAGGCAGCAGGAGACGGTGGAGGACGGTGGGGACAATGGGGGACAATGGGGACAGTGGGGGACGGTGGGGGATGGTGGAAGACGGTGGGGGACGGTGGAGGACGGTAGGGGACGGCCGGGGACGACGGGGGACGGCAGGTGACGGCGGGTGATGGTGGGTGACAACGGGTAACAGCCAGGTACTATCAAATCCATCCTATCCACGGCGTGTTCCTACACCCTCTGAGAGCAATTCTGAGATCACCAAACAATAGTGTAGTGTGATAGAGAGAGGCGGGAGAAGATAAATAGCAGAAAGAATTTGCATTAAAGAAGAAGTACGAGGGGAGAACACACCAGATTCAACACTTTAACTTTCATTTCCTCTTCACATTCTTGCCCTACTCACTTCAGTATTGAATTCCTGTTGCTACCTCTATG
>NW_003298897.1:61971-81457 GCF_000151645.1 Tuber melanosporum
GTAAGAACCGACCTGTTAAAACCCGGAGTTGGATCAAAGGTATAATCTTTAGTGAATTTAACTTATATGGATTATCCCTGCAGAATGCCACCTTTCCTGAGATACCACGTGCCCTTCCAAGCTCTGCCAATACTAATAAGAGTTGGATTCTAGAGCAATTCCATTGTTTACAACAGAGTCTGACGTACTTGTTTCAACAAAGTAGAAGCAAGGTCCACTGTACCTTTGATATGGGAATATCACCGAACTACTGCGCCTTTCCTGAGGTTGTCGCACACTGGTTGGACTCAGACTACAAAATTCTGAGTACTGTAATTGGAATGCGGCTATTTTCCAGTCAGAATACTCAGGAAAGTTTGGCTGCTTGTTGTCGGGAAATTGTGGAGGCATATAGCATAATTGATAAGATCGGATACTTTACACTTGATAACGCAAGCAATAACGATACAGCACTGAAACATATTGCGCCGTCCTTAAGAAGACTTGATATTCTATTCGATCTCATACAATGTCGCCTGCATTGCTTTGGTTACATCATAAACCTTGTTGTTAAAGCCTCTCTATGTGGATCCGATGCAGAGGTCCTTGAGGTACTGATATCTACATCTCACGATCTTTGAAAGGAATTGGAGGAATTGGAGGCCTGGCAACTGAAAGGACCTCTGCGAAAACTCCACAATATTATTACCAGGATATCGCGATCGCTACAAAGAATGGAACGATTCCAAGGTGAAGTGAAAAAGTCTCTAGGTCTTAATGTGAAAGTGGTAGCTCTTATTCGTTGGAATACTACATGATAAGGGAGTGACTACGATTCTCTTATTCGTGCCTTTGAACTTCAGGACCCACTAGAGGAATTTGTATCCCGAGTTCTTCGCCATAATGAAGATCAAGAAAATGATAGTACCCCTGCCTCTCTCCAGCTAGATGAGCTAACCCTAGTGACTGGAATATCCTGCATGAAATCATGCATATTCTGCAGCCGTTTCGGAAATGGCAGTTGATTTTGCAGAGCAAAGTTCACTGCGGGCAACCTCATGACATATTTCCAGCCATGGATGAACTCCTATACCAGCTTGAAGAATCTTGAGAGTATGAGATGCAACACATCCAACCCTCTGTTAACCTTGCGTGGAATCTACTCAATAAGTATGACATGCTTGTTTTCCTTACACCTCTACTATTAACTTAGTAACTCTCCATAGCTCCCACTCGTTAGGTATTATACATTGACAGATCATGTTCCAGCACACTTCCATGCGGTAACCCTTAATACAGAAATGAAGTATAAATACTTCGAGAACAAGTGGGAAGTGAGACCAGATTGGATTGAGAACGCGAAATCCATGGTTGAAACAGTTTGGAAATCAGATTAGAAATCTATTTCTTCTCATACCAATCAAACTATCCTGCTACCTGTCGCTTCTCTAAGGACTTCTTCGGCTTGACATCCGGCTTCAAATTATTTCTCTTTTCTACCAGAGTTACTGCATCTTAGAGATTTCCACGATTGGAAGAAGATAAATAGACAAAGGCTTATTGGAGATGACCAGGATGAGCTACAGTGATATCTTGAGGGTGAAACGGAAGACGATCTTCCTAGCGGCCCACTGCAGGATTGAATTGACTACCTTCAGGATCTTTGGAAAAAGGGTTTAGACCAAACGGTGATTGACATCTTTATTATTCCTGCGATGTCAACTGATCCCGAGAGGCCTTTTAGTAGGTATATAAACTGACTTAAACTCTTCTCTTCTACTTGATCTTCCTAAACTTTAACTATTGTCTTTAAACATTGCTAATCATTCTCACAGTTTAAAACTACTACTAACAGATAGGAGAAATCGATTGGGAGACGACATTATAGAGGCATCTGAATGCCTCAGATACTGGTTAGGTTCTGGAATTAATTATGGTGGCGTGAACTCAGATGTGAATCGCATGGAGAGCACAATTAAGGCTTTAGAGCTACACTCATTAGGCCTTCGTTCATCCTCTGTCATTTAAATCTTTTTACTTTTTTTTTACTTCTTTTTTTATTTTTATTTTTATTATTTTCGTTCACTGCTTCTCCTCTTTCTTTTTTGTCTAAGATGCTAGTTAGTTATTGTTCATGATCTTACTATAGTAGCCAAACACGATTCAAATTGATATCTATTTGGCAAAATACATTGGATCAGAAGCCCACTGCTAGAATACAAGCTTTTCTCCAACGCTTAGTATTTTGACAAGTGGACTACATATCTCCAATCCTATATCATGCTTGTAGTTCTAATATTGTCCAATACTAGTATAAATTCTAAGCATGCTAACTATTATTACTATTTGTCTTTAGTTAATACTTGGAAAGGAAATTAGACCCGGGAGTGGGGGACATTTATGTGGGGGAGGGAGGGGGTAACCGTCCTTTGCTCACAATTGTCGGGCAAGTTCAGGAAAAGACGGGACGGGACGACACAATGTCGTCCGTCCTCGTCCTGGCCCAGGACGGATGGACTGCCCCGCTGCGAACACTGACAAACAGTTTTCCAAAGATCAGATGTAAACCTGGTGCCCTGATTCAAGGTTAGAGCTAGCAGGAGGGCATGGTATTTCTAAACATACTGTAGGTACAGCTCAGCCAGTGTACCAGTGTTGCTTGTTGTTCGGCAAGCGATCAGGTGGTGTATAGTGCTGAGACAATCTACCACTACCATTATGGCGTCTGGGCCCTGACACTGGCGCGGGCGGGTAATGACATCGATGGAAACAGGCTCCCAAAGTAGTTTGGAGACAGGAAGGGGCTGCTGGATAACAAATAGTATGTGATAGGAAGTACGACTTTGTTGGCAGTTGTGGTAGTTGGCTACAAAGCGGCCAATATCGTGGCGCTTACTAGGCCAAAAGTATCATTGGACAGGAGCTTGGGGGCATTGTCGCGACCGAAATGCCGTGCTGCGGGACCATCATGGGCTTTCTGGATTAGAGGTAAACTAAACAGGTTAGGGTCATGGATGTAGATGTGCTTGCAGAACTGTAGACGCATACCCTGTAAACCACATTCTGCTAAGCAGTTCAGGCGAGTATAACGGTCTCCTTGTTCTAAGGCCTTTAAGATCTAATACAGTTTTAGATCAGCATCATATACTTGTTGCCAGGGGTCTTCAAGGTGTGATGCTCCAGTAAGAAGCATGAAGTTCTCCAACAAAGCCTTGGGTTGGGAATTCAATACCAGCTAAGTCAGGTGATTCCTGTTGTTTTTCACCGATGTGTGTTATATGGCCTTCCCGACATGAACTGGTGATGTCATTGATTACGATAGAACTTTGAGGGGATTACAAGTATGAGTATGTCATTACCGTGTGAACTTCGCAGATTATGTTTAGGTGTCAACTTTGTTTTTGTATAGTTGTTTAGTTGAATGATGTCACTGGCATAGTTATGACTTGGCTGCCTGTAGGATAAATAGCCCCGGAGAGCCCGCCAGTGGAGGAAGTGGAGCGAGGTTGAATCAAAGAGGATTAATCTCAGCGAGAGTGACATTCTGATCGTGCAATTTTAACAATTCCTTCTTTTCTTAGCTTTTTTCGTCGTCTCATCATTCATATGTGTTAACGCGTCTCCTTTGCCGTTAAGCTGCGCAGGCTAATATTCAATCTCGTAGTCAAACTGGGTAAGAGGTTTCCATCAGCGTACCAGTCAGGAGTCGAGGAAATGATTGATGGTAAAGTGCTTAAGATTCAAGTCGTTTGTTTGTATAGGATTGTTTCGTCCGATGAGGTAGCACCTCCACTCCCCCAAGGCCCAGACCGCGGCTATCAGTTCCTTACCGTAGATGTCATAGTTGCACTCTTTAGGGCTATGTTTCTTCTAATTGTCAGCAACAGGATGCAGGACACGTTCGTTGTTGCTTTGGGACATGATGCCAGTTGATACTAAGTCAGAAGTGGCAGTTTCGATAATTACCTCCTTGGTGAAATGGAAGTGGGCTCGGATGGATGTGCTTGTAGAGGCTTCCTTCCACCTATCAAAGGTATATTCGTAGTTGCGGGTCCAGAATAAGGGTTCGTTTTTCTTGGTAAGATTCCTAAAGAGGCAAAACATGGGTGAAACACGACGGATGAACCGGCGGTCAAACTTACTAAAGGCTATAAAGGCCAAGACATACCATACCCAGTCAGGTATTGACCTGGCTTTAACAGTTTCAAACTTGGCATTGTCTATGCGAATGTCTTTGTTGGTGATAATAAATCCTCGGTATTACACCAGATTCACCTGGAACTCAGATTTCAGGAGCTTGACCATTAGGTCTTCCTCCGCGAGTGCCTTCAAAACACAATAGATATGTTTTACCTGTTCATTGGCTGTGTCACTGTAGATGAGAATGTCATCGGGGTACTCGGTACTGAATCAGTCCAGTCAGGGATGGTGATCTTTGTTGATGTATGCTTGGAAGGTGGCACGGGCATTGCTGAGGCTGAAAGGCATAACCTTCCACTCGAACAGGCCATAATGGCTACGGAAGGCGGTTTTCCATTCCTCTTTGTCCTTTATATGGATTTGGTTATGGGCTCCCTCAATGTTCAGCTTGATGAAGATCTTGGCCTCGGTAACTTGCATAAAGGTTGCAGTGAGTAGTGGTAGGGGGCCGTTGTCCTTAACGGTACCTAGCTTGAGGCCGCAGTAGTCCACACACAGTTACAGGAACCCATCCTTCTAGATCAACTGGATGGGTAAGGCAGCCGGTGATGTATATGGAAGTATAAAATACTTTTTCAGATTTTTGTCCAATGATCTGTTCACGGCCTGAGGTTGGAGGGGAGCCGCATTGTACAGTGGTCCAAATGGGAGGGTAAAACAGGACTTCAAGGGGATAGCATGGCCTTTAGGTAACTGGGGAGGCAGGTGGTCTTGTTGTTTTTCGAGAAAAAACAGGCACGAAGTCGTAATATTCGGGGAGTACCATCTTTCTGACATCATGTTCTTCCAACACCCTGTGATGGAGAGTCCGTTGTTGGCCAAAGGCCTTCATGAAGTGGCGGATTGCCTCCTACAATCTTTGTATGCGGGTGACTTCTGGGATACAGTCTCGTCGACAGTAGTCAGACTCGAAGATCACTGTATTACGAGTGAAGCTTATGGTCTGTTGGAATCCTTGGAGCTGCTTGGTACATTAACTATGGTTGGACCCCCGATAAGAAGAGGTGGCTTTTCGGAATCTGGTTACCGCTAGTTGACCTCATCATATACGTTTGGTATATGGAGGGCGAGGTGGAAACGTGAGCAGATTCTACTATGACAACTACTTTGTAGTACAGGACACGAGTACATTTCTGTCGGGACTGCTACTTTGTTGTATATAGGACCCAAGCTCTTGCTTGTAGGGAGAGAGCACCATTGAGAGCAACAGAAAAGTATTGCCAAGGGTCTAGCGGAGCAAATTGAGAATTGTGGAAAATATCTTTAGCATTGCGCTATTATTGAGTAACTCATCCTAGGTGTTATCGTTTGTTCAAATCTTTAGTATTATGGCCAGCTGTTTTCCCAATGGAGGATTTTCAATATAGTCACATGATGTTGTTTGAGACAAAGTATACCCAAGGTCAAGGGTTATACTTCTAACGTAGTAATATAGGCGGGTATAGACTCATGATGGTTGCTGATCTGGAGGTCTGCGATGGTAAAGTGGGTGATAGTTCCAGAGCTTATAGGTCTACTGTCTATGACGGCCAGGGTGATGTGTTCTTTGAGGTCATAGAGGAGGAAGTCGTTGGTGCTTGCAAAGTCTTTATCCATGAACCCATGTCCAGTAGCTCCTGAATCGATGAGGGCATGGGGACGGATTACGTTTTGGTTGTCTATAGTGTGACAGGGGACTACAAAGTGGTTATCATCAATTCTGTTTTCTATTTGATCCATTGATAAACTAGATATAGAGAGAAATGCAGAAGACATAACATGTCCCATGTCAGTACAGTGTTCTGCAAATGGGACCACTAGTTTTACCAATGCTCGGGGTCGATGTGGGTATTCTCAGAGATGGCAGTAAGAGCCAGGTGCAGGGTGTTCACGTGGTACATGCCGTAAGGTCTCCAGTTGGGGCATTCTGAGGCCCTGTGACCATGTCCTCCACAATTGAGGCAAAGGCCATGATGCATCCTGTCTTGTCATTGGGCATCGGTAAGGGAGCACCGACTACTCGAAATAACCATGGAGCCAGGGGCTGTACTAGTAGCGGTAATAGCTAGGGTAGGGGTAGCTTGTCTTGGGGGGGTCATGGCAGCAGAACAACAGCAAGAGGTGGAGGAGGATTTCTTTTCGGCCCCATTGGCACAGATATTCTGGTCCCACTGCTTGAGTCAGTTGGCATAGTCGGTAAGGGACTTGGGGGTGTTCGGTATAGCAACCAAGGTATGCTTCATCTCCGATCTGCGGCCTTGGTAGAGGCAGGTTCACTTAGTAGCATCGTTCCAGTCAGTGTAAGCAGTGAGTTGTTGATGATCAGACAAATATTCTAAGAAGGGTCGGTTCCTTTATACCAAGGTGTCACGAACGTGGCTTAGTATGAAAAAGGTTTTCACGTGACACATGGTTATGAGTCACAGGTATGTTATTGTTTCGCGCATATGACCTATTCGGGTTATATGATTCGTTATGTGAGGGATTTGTGATGCTTTCACACATCGCTCAAGTATGAGTCATGGGACATGCGCTTGACGAGTATGCCTTACGAGTGTGCCTTATCGGTAAGCCTTGCGCATATGATTTATGTTTTCCACATGACCTCATTATGAGGTCATGGGTTTCGTGCATATGACTCAGTTGAGTCATATAACTTGTTTATTGCATTAGGATTGGGTTATGAGTTTTGCACATGACCACGCTATGAGGTCTTGGGTTTTGAGCATGTGATCACTTTGGTCAACTGATTAGTTTGTTGTGATTTGGTTTCGGACATGTGACCACTTTAGGTCATATGACTAAAGGCGGGAAGAACACTATATAAGGAGGCCGATGCGGCCAAGGAAGATAGGTTCTTCAGGCTGTGTTCTAAGTACGTTTCCTACTTATTACTTTAACAAATATAAAACACCTTTACGATCTTTATTTTTACTGCTAGGTTATTGTTACGTCAACAAAGGTTCTTCACGAAGATGAGATAGAGAAAGCTTACGACAGGCGTTCCCGATAGAAGACATAGGTCTTGTACCATCGGTAACGTAGGCAGAGGCCTAGAGCTATTGTAAGACAAAGGAAGAAAGAGTCAGAAATGAGAAGTATCATTCCCCGTCGCCAAGGACTAACTATCCAGAAAGGGATCGTTACACCAGCTCTATGTATTTTTTTTGTTTACTGTGTTTGTTTTGAGGGACAGGCAGCAGGTACAGGTCCTCCTCACCATTACGCTCTTTGGAGGCACTTGGCAAAGTAGGTTCATAGGGTCGATGGCCGGGCATGCGCATGTGAGAGGTGACATGTTGGTCACCTCCTCTCTGCCATTGTGTCGCCTGTAGTTTGTATTTGTTTGGTGGTTTTTATTTCTTTTCTACTGTAGTGGAGGTTTTGCGGGATGGTGTTCAGACGGGGCGGTAGTGATTTTATATTTTGTTAGACGAGGAATCTGGTTGGGTCAGTCACTTGCTCGGCATTAGCTACACTTGGTGCTGGTTGGCTTCATACCAGAGGGGCTACGGACATGGACCAGAGCGAGTACTGGGTTGTTCGATGGTCTTGTAATTAGGTCTCGTGCAGGCATGACTCGGGGATGTCAGGTCTGGGGCCCCAGACTGGGTTATCTTAGGATTAGTAGTATACCAGTCAGCGGTATTGCTGTGGGGGCGGGGGCTCATCGTCTGCAAGTGTTGTTGGTATGAGTTTAAATAAAATTAGATTCACTTCTAAGGACCTCTCCTGCTTATTACTTTAATGAATATATAATACCGGCACGATCTTTATCTTTATTGCAACGTTATCATTATGCCAAGAAAAGCTTTTCATGAAGCAGAGTTAGAGAAAGCTTAGGATAGGCATTCCCTGTAGAGGTCAGAGGTCAATTGGTAACATAGGTAGAGGCATAGTGCTATCGCAATACTAAGGAAAGAAACTGAAGAAGAGAAGTATTATTCCCTGTTGCCAAGAACTAACTATGCAAGGATGGATTGTTACATCAACAACCGCAAAGAACGTATGGATGGCATTGTAGGAGGTCCATCAGATAATCGGTAGCAGTGGATACATAGTTCTGCTACAGCGGTTATAGGCCTTAAAGCTGGCCATAGCTGAAGATATGGCCAAATATCTAAAACAGTTCGGATCCTTATTTAACCAACTGCGGAATTTGACAGTTGATGGGAAGGGGCCTAGATGATAGTGAGCTGGTAACTATCTTGACACCAAACTTGCCACAATCCTAAGAGCCAATCGTAATGGCTGTCCATTCACGAATCAATGTGGTCATCTTTGACTTTATGACTGAAAGCCTCCTACAAGAATCAGCATGACGACATGGAGGACATGTAAACCAAGAAGGATCAGACAATATGACCGCTTCATAAACTGCATTTGCAGTAAACTGCCTAGGTAGTGAACAGTATCTGAGAGAGTCTCAGGGAGGGCTTCCAGGAAACCGTCGTAGCAGAGGAGAATTTGATGTCCCAGGGCGAGGTATTCCCTGTAGTTTGACCTTTGGTAGAGTGGGTCATATTTAGGCGAATCAGAGAGGAGCAGCGCAATCTGAACAGGGACAGCGAAAGGGAAAATGCTTCTATTGCGGAAAGGATTGCCATTTCAAAAGGGACTACTATAAGTGCAAGTCAGAACAGAATTCAAAGAGAGAATGTGGATGTACCTTCCTAGTAACAACACTCACAAAGACGACTAGAATGGGCTGGGTAATTGATTCAGGAGCCAGCCAACATTTTGGTAGAGAGCGGGACAAGTATGTAAGCAATGAAGAGCTTAAAGGAGAGCAATCAATACCTATCACTGACTGAAAAATAATTGAGGCATGCGGGATTGGAAACATTGAAATACCTACAAAGAATGGAGTGATGAAGTTGACTAAGGTCTGGCACGTACCCAACTTACATGGGTGCCTGAGGCGATTTTGCGGATTTTTGAACTAGTGTATGCGGTTGACTTTGCAAAGTATGCTTGCTTTGTTATCACAGCTCACCGGAGAATACAGCTAGCGTTTTAGAGTAGAAGCTTATATCTCCGAACAGAAGAGGTCTGAACTCTGGATAACATTCCAGTTGTTGTAGACAAGATAGGCCTTTCTAGTAATCAGGTGTTCAGTATGAGGAGGAAGATCTGGCCTCGATGAATGTGACATCGCAAGCTCGACGATAATTCTTTCCAATTCATATCAGACCATGTGAAGGATATGAAAATAGAAGAAAGGAAGGTAGACTACAGAGAGTCTCAGATTTGTAGAACCTGTGCCTTGGGACGGCAGAATAAGGCGGTTGCAACTTGTATGAGGGACAAGCTATAAGAAACTGTAACTATTGTCCATTCGGAAATATGAGGTCTGATGCAAAGAAACAGCTTGAACGGAGAACTGTACATGATCACATTTACAGATGAGACAAGTGGCCGTGTAAAGGGTACGCTTTTACATTGCAAGAATGGGGTGCTTGCAGCTTTCGAAAGGTACCGAAAGTAAGTGGAAAAAGAAAGTGGGCAGCAAATCAAAGCACTGCCAATGGATGTGGGTGGAGAGCATGTTAACATCTGCTTCAAGAGGTACTTGGAAGATGCTGGGATTCACTATATTGTCAGCCTACTCTATTGTCCTGGACAGAATGCCCTTGCAGAGCGCAAGAATCGGATCCTAATAGAAAATGCACATTGCATGTTAGAGGATTCTAAGATCGGGCAAAGCTTTTGAGTGTTAAAATTCTCGAAGCCCTTTCTGGTCTGGGTTACCTGGTCTGTAACTCTGTGTGAAATGGTAATGCATTAGTTTGGTTGGAAAGATGTTTGAACGAGGGTTAGAGTGTTTTAGGAAGCTAGGTGAACGAACTCTAGATGTTTGGGGCAGGAGTTAGTTGTTGCAGGATTGTTGGAGTGATGCTGGATGAGCAAGGAGCTGGAGAGCACTAGGGGGTTAGTGTGCAGTCTACTTGAATGGTGCTACGGTTTGTGTAGCACTAGGTTACTGCGAAACGTTTGGAAGTAACACGAGTGTTTTGGAATTGTCTGATGGTACAAGGAGAAGGTCTCCGAAGAGCTTTGAGGTAGCGGTTGGATACACTGTGGATTCATGACAATAGCGACAGATGGTGTGAGCTTGCAACCACCAGAATGGTTCGCTGTACAAGAAGATATTTGTATATATAGGACACCTCCAACAATGTAGAAAAGATAAGGAAAAAACATTAACTCTCCCTCGAACATAGGCTATTTTATTATTGAGGTCCCACTGTACTTACAGTTACCCATATACACAATCATTTACCCTTAAGAGGTGATAGCAATCTGTCTCCCGTGGAATACTGGATAGGGTGGCAGACAAGTGTCGGTCACCTGTAAGTTTTTGGTTCTACAACATCGGTGTATGTACCCAAGGAAAGAAGACCAAAGCTACATGACATGTCAGTAAACTGTATATTGTATGGATATGAGAAAAACAGTGGAACCAAGGTATACCAGGTGTGGGGCCCAGAAAGGGAGGCTATTGTCCTCTCCCCTGACACGGTTATTAATGAGTCCGGATTATTACGAAAGGTTATTCATCCAGAAGAAGCGGTAGCAGAGTTGACATTGGTAACGCCCATGGCTGAGGAAATGCAGGATCCAGGCACAGATAGAGACATTATTCTTATACACAGGATCATGCTAGTGCGCAATATTGAACAAGCTGATGGCGGCATTGAAAGTTCTATTGTAGTAGGAAAACTACAGGCTAATACAAGTATCAGATGGCAGCAGTGGTGTAACATTAGTGTCGCGCAGGGCAGGATTGAAACTCCTGAAGCACAGTTAGGTCTTCGATGGTCAGGACAGAACTGTAAGCAAACCCAGCTTTATGGAGAGGAGGCACGGTATGCCTTTCTTAGCTATACTAGTGAGAAGGAGCTACAGTGTTTCGCGGAGGTATTGAATACTGAGAATAAAGAGAAGTGGGAAGAAGTATGCAATTGGAACTTCAGGCTTTATCCAGAAATGAGACATAGGTAGTAGAACAACTACAACAGGGACGACAGGCAATAGGCTATGGTTGGGTATTTGGAAAGAAAGAAGATAGACAATTCAAAGCCAGATTAGTAGCTATGTGATACAGTCAAGAAGCCGGCATTGACTTCCAGGAAACGTTCACTACCATTGCCAAATTCACCACTATTCGATTACTGCTTGCCATGAGTTGCAGGTATAATTGGGAAATTTAAGGCATAGATGTGAAGAGTGCATTGATGAATAGTGAATTGGAAGAGCAAGTCTACATGGAAATACCAGAAGGAGTATTAGTCGAGAGGGAGAAGATGTGTGATTATGAAAAGCCTATTGCATGCCGGTTGGTGAAAGCAATATACCGGGTTAAGCAGTCTCCTAGAGCCTAGTATGGTCGGATTCACAGTTCCTTCTTGAAAAATGTTTTTGTGAGAAGTGAACATGATGAAAGTTTATTTATCCATGATGAGTACAACATTTTTCAGGGGCTTTATATTGATGAGATAGTTTTTACCACACCAGGTACGGGGTTAACGGACTGGATTAAGGTTAAGCTACTGGCAGAGTTTGAGAGGACAGACTTGGAAGAACCTATGACCTTCTTGGGTCTTGAAGTACACTGGGACCACAAACTCGGCACGCTATGTTTATCACAGAGTAGGTATATTCAGAGAATACAGGAAGCGCATGTAATGGACATCTGCAATCCAGTGTCATCACCAGTGGACCACATGTCCAGCTACAGAAGAGTGATGGGCTTTTTGAGGTAACGGCAGAGGATAGAAGGAGATACCAATCAGTGGTTAGATCTTTGATGTATGCTAGGTTGGGAACTCGGCCCAATATTGCCTATGCAGTATCCAAGGTTAGCCAGTACAGTAGCAACGCTGGTAGTACACATTGGATGGCAGTCAAGGGAGTTTTCCGGCACCTCGTCGGAACAGTTGAGTGTAGTTTAGTCTACCATACAGAAGGAATTACAATGGGGTTTACAGATGCCAATTGGGGATCCAGTGAGGATCGTAAGGCTATTGGAGGTTACATGTTTCTACTGTATAGAGCAGCGATCTCGTAGAACAGTAGGAAACAAGCTACTGTGGCTCTGTCATCTATTGAAGTAGAGTACATGGCTTTAACCAAGGCAGTTAAAGAGTCGGTTTGGCTACAAGGGATATTGGGGGACCTACCAGCCAGTAACCAGATGGAAGGACTGCATAAGATTAATGTCGATAATCAGGAAGTGCTGGCCTTAGCCAGAATGCAGGAATTCAATGCAAGAAGGAAGAATATCGATATTCAATATCATTTCATTCGACAGATTGTCGAGGAAGGCAGAATTGCCCTTCATCACCTCCCAACTAGTGAAATGACAGCAGACATTTTCACAAAGGCATTGCCGGTACCTACGTTTGCTCACCACTGCCTTGGCCTTGGTTTAATATGCTAGCCTGATTTTGGTAGAGAACCAGCGAGGAATGAGGCAAGGAGGAATTGGGCGAGATGTGAACAGGTGGCAGTGAAAGGAAAGAGAGGGGGTAGCACCGGTGAGGGGAGGTATTTTTAATCACCGGTTCATACCGATTATCCTGCTACAGTGTTTGTGGCAAGGTGTTCATTACAGGAGACATGTCTGGTCGTTTGGGAATAGTGAGAATTGTGGCAACATGGTACAATTACCAAAAAGGGAAGGAATGTGCGCAGGGAAGTGACAATGGAGAAAGTGAGAACTGAGCACTATGTATTGGTGATGTGATTGTGGTAGTAGATGTTGTAAGGTTTTGGAAAGGACAGCGTGGAAATTATGTAAAATGGTAGACATGATGTGATAGCGTCAGAACAGACACAGATAGTGAGTACGGTTATTTGTACATAAGGGCAGCCATGGCCCCAGATGTTTGAGAAAGGAGAGCGGCAATACAGGATCAGATTCTACCCCAATTATTATTTTCATCACTTATGGGTGTGAGGGTTGGCGGGGTCGGCTGGTTATATTTGGCCAAACAGGAAATCATCTTCACAGTCAGCGTTCGTATCCCATGATACCGGTTATCCTTTAGTCGCCAGACAATATCACAGGTTTCCCTATACCTTGGGCCATGAACATCACAGCGGTGTCCAGTAACTGTGAAAACATTAAAAGACTACCGTGAGTGGCATCGGTGGTGCTTATCCTCAACCCTGATCTTGCCTCTTCCAGCATCTTTGCCTACCATTGATCGCCGTTCTTCTGGTCCCGGGTTTTCATGGTCCCGAGGCCAACACCCAAGGCTTCAGCGGAAGTTTCTCCAATAAGGACTTTTGGGTCCCGTAACGCCAACCATATTAATTGCAGTACTTGACTGAGGAAACCGTAGACAAGGGTAGGTGAGTTTCTAGCTAGTTCCCTCAACAACAGCAGTGAAGCAAACCGTAGGTCTTCCTGTCTGTCAACCTGTAGACACTCTAACGCTTGTTTCACCTCGCTCTCTACCAACTCTGGAGTTTAGGTTCATCCAGGTTCAGCAACCTGTCCCAGAGTCTTTGCGGCAAGAACGATGCAGTGGTTGCCATTTCTGCGCATGATTGTGGGCAAATAGTTGCCATATCCTGTAGTTTTCTCTGTGCTAAGGTCATGGTCGACATCAATGAGTACACATAAAACAAGGATTTATCCAATCTTGTCGACTCTATCCTTGCTGTGGATCAATTCCGAGACTCGCCGATTTACACCCGCATAGTACCGGGCAAGCCACTCGCTTCAATGCTCTATACGCCCCGTTAGAAACAAGTTAGAACTTCCGAACCGGGAGTCTTACCTCGAGAAACAACCTCTAAGTGTATCTTCAAATCATTTCTCGCCTTCTCCAGTATTCCACCATGCCTACAATAAAGCTAACAATCAGCCACCTACAGGAAAGCAAGGAGCTGAGCCATCTCGCCTACCCGCTACGGATATCAGTAAATATCCTCCGAAGAGTGTCGGGCTGCGGTGAAGCCACGACGGCTTCAAAGTCAGAGAGAGTGGTCAAAATATCGAAATACTTTAAGCGAGTAAGGAATATATTGTAGCGGAAGATGTGCTAGTGTTGAAATGGTGATGGTGGAACTCAATGTGAAGACATGTGGTTTAGCTTTCGTGGTAACTTTAGATGGAGAGTGCGGAATGTGAAGAATTACATGACATTTCATAGGATCTGACATGCAATGTTTGGGAGAAGGGGATGGGGTTTCTCGGTGGTGAGGCTGACAATCAGCGATTATGAGGGAGCCCATGATACTGGTATTATGATATTATTCGTATCGTACAAATAACATACTCGTGTCATACAACCAGTCGCCGGGCGATTGAAGTCGACACCAGCATTATCCGGAGCTCTTATCATATCCAGGTTAGGCGGTGCGGCTGCAGCTTAACTCGTGACACCGTAACTTGATATGGCATGATAGTCTATCCAATGGCTCTTCACTCAAGCGATCCAGTCTGACATTATTAGTGGTACTTGTACGGTACTTTCGATATTAAAATTGAAATTCCAAAGCACCCACCGGGAGAAGCTTAGCACCTTGACCTAAAATACCGAGACACTCTCCACTCTACGAGTATCTATCTGTCGGTCAACTACCGCACCGGTACTCGTGAAATGAGCGAATTACTCTATCATAGCTTTCAGTGTTTAACTCGTATGGCGCACTACCGGTTTTGTAGAACTCATTTTCTCTGGGTTGGGAGAACAGATGTAACAGCTGTACGCTAATACCCTACCCGTAACACCAGGTCCACCCTATCGGTATGCAAAGATTACAGTTCGGGCATATACAGGCCAGAATCTAGGTGCCGGTACCAGCATGTCCTTTGTAATTTCGATGAGATACGACACAGCTAAGTCATACATGGCTGCTATGATTCATTGATATTGCCCGTCCAGGCGTTAGCAGGAAGCGCCCCGTGATTTTAAATTAAGGTAAAAATAAAAGCCGGGTTTGGAGAACCCTTTACCAATTGGGCAAAGTGGGTGGAAGATGCAGCTCGGAAAGGTAGGGGTCTCGGAGCTTCATCGGGAAAAGGTATAGCCAGGAATCGACTTAGCGCGGTGTCATAGCGCCACCACAATGGGCCCGTGGAACTCCCACAACATATATTCCACCCGAATCCCCTGAACACGAGATCCCCATACTCGCTTCCGCTCCCCAGATCTCGCGTTGTTTTTGCTGCCCCCCCCGCCCCTTGACTCACAGCCAGTGCCCCCATTGTCAGTACGGGATGGACGAGGGCCAACGCTCCCCAGCGACAAGGGCAGCAGGATTTCCCCAATGCCTCCCACAGTGGAACGACACCGCTGACAGCAAAGAGGGAAGGATAGACTGAGGGGTATATGGTTAAAAGGGTTTTTCTTGGTTTTTGTTTTGTTTCTTTTCCTCCCTTCCTCGGTCACAGTTGTTAGCCAATAGATATTCGCCTCTAGCTTTGAAAGATTGGGCTGGGGGATTTTGGGTACGAGAAGTTGTGAGTAAGCTCAGGAACTCATGCGGTAAGCGTTGCGGTAGAGTAGATGATATAGCACATCCCTCACACTTCGCTGACGCTATCTTGTTGTGATATTTCCCCAATGATTTGGTCTAGTATTCTTCACCTATCGGGTCATAACATTGACTTCGTAAGATAGTATAGAAATAACGCCGTTTGAAGGATTATATTACAGCACCATTTTCATCTTCAATTCTCGATACAATACCTGTCAACCCTTTTCCCACTAGCTTTCACGCCTGATGATAACAGGACAAAGCATCCAGGCCCCAACCTTCACAAACAATCTCCCGTCCATCATCCAAACCCAGGAGGATGTGCTGGAAATCCTCGGCCACCCTGGAAGGCGGGCGGAGGCGGGAATCCGGGATGCTCTCCGGGTATTCCACATTGAAACAGCGGGAGGGGGCTCCAGGAAACACACCTGGCGGGGTAGCGGCAACAATCGGAAGTGTGGCCTCTCCAAGACCCACCTTTCTCATGAGACCATGCAAGCCCACAGGCCCACCCATCTGTGGCGGCAACCCCTCCGGAGGTGGGAGAGCCCCCATACCACTGATCGTGAGCACCTTCCCGGCAGGCCTACTGATGCCCGGTCTGGCAGCCGCAACGCCAGCAGCCGATGGGCCACCGGCGGTAGTCGTACCTTAACGAGAAGAGGGATCCGCTGGGGGTGGAGACTCGACGGATAAAAAACCAATGTGAAGTCCTCGCAAGATGATGAGACCTAGGGTGCGCTTTTCCTCGGTGATCTGACCTAAGGTGCTGGCAGCCGGAGCGGTAGTTTTAGGTATTCGTTTGATGCGGGCAGAATCCTTTGGTATCTGCTAGAACGACATTCATGTGCTAGGCGACACCATTACCTCAGTTCATAGGCATGAAACGCTTCTTTATAGGCACCTTGTCAAACGCTAAAAGCGTCCCTGTTAGCTGGCGGCTATCGGTCATTGTCACCGGCTTGCGATAGTTGATCTATACATCCGTCAGCATTATGGAGTTGTATCACAATTATCTGGGACCAGTTCTCCCACGGGGTTGGTAGTCACGTACGAGGTTGGCACAGATTCAATCAGCTTCTTTCTGCGCGTCAACGAAGGCATATCCAGAAGCCACAAGGGTGAAGGAGAAGACTCACCATTTTTCGTTGCTGTTTTGAGGGCGTGATTGCTGGCGTGGTAGGGCAAGCCGCCTTTGGGTTGCGGTTCCTCTGGTCGCGGTGGTTGCGTGAGGTTGTGAGGCACGCGAGGGTGGGGTGGCCTCTCGAGAAGGATAGACAGAAAGCGGGTGTTGTTGTCGATGTTGGCACCCAAGCTCAAATTCTTGGCAAGACAGAAATAGCTGACTGACCATTGAGTCAGCCTCCTTATCTCAAGCACTACCACCAGTGGCTATAGGGCTGCACCCCACCAACAAACTGTGAAGAATTGTAGGTGAGGGAACTCTCTGATGCAAATTAACGATAAATGTTAACGGACGACAAGACGATTAACGCTGAATACCACCCACCAACAATCAGCACACCAGATCATAAACACAATTGTCAGTTCCGCAATTTTGTTCCTGCCCTCCCAACTACGTTTCTTCGAAACCAACACAATTCTTTAGATTTGAAAATAAAGTGATATACTGCCAAGAATATATTGAAAAATAAAGGCTGACACCAAATCCAAAGACACCAACCCCATGCGTGAGCTCCGAATGGAGAAGCTTGGTTTTTCCCCATCATCATCCACGTCATCAACGGAAAACCCACAGCCCGGAAACTCGATCTCGAAATGAAAGAATACCAGGAGCTAATGAAACAATCTGTTCTAAATATCAGGGTCGGAGAATCCAGGGATAGGCTTACTCGGGCCGTCAAGGAGTTGGAGCAGCTTTCCGGTTAAACTCTCGCATATAGCAACGCTCGTTACACCGTCCGTACCCTCGGTATCCGTCTTAACGAGAATATTGCGGTACACGTCAATGTCCGCAGACCCAAAGCTGAAGAACCCATCGAACGTGGGTTGAAGGTAATGGAGTACGAGCTCCGTCAGATGAACTTCTCTGAGACTGGCAACTTCTGTTTGGCATCTCCGAGCGGGTCGATTCGGGAATCGAATACGACCCGGCTATCGGTATTTACGCATGGACATCTATCGCATTATGTGAGTGCCGAAGTCAATCCAGGAGCGTTGGTCTGTGAGGGGGTTAAACCATGTGTGGGCAAATACTGATAGGTGGAATTCAGGTCCCGTCCCGGTCTTCGTGTTGCCAAGCGCAGGAGGTGCCAGTCAAGAGTTGGTGCTTCGCATTGTATCAACCAGGCCGACTCTATTAAGGGGTTTAAGGCCAAATACGACGTCAACATAAGGTAGACGAGCTTGGCTTTGGGAGGATTAAACAAAACACACGAAAATGGAGCGCGGTGGTGGGGAGCTATTTTCTTCTACTGTTTTCTTTTACAACCTGTACTTCGGAACTTTTTAAAGGATGATGTCCGGGGGGTTCCCAGGCATCAAACGGGAAAGATTACCCATCCCATGAACTGGATCGCACGACGAACCTCTGTGATACCCAGGGATTTGCCCATAGTGCGCGCGGTGGATGTACCACGGACTTGCTACCACAATCCACCCTATTATCTCTGGACATCAATTTATTTCTCACCTGCTGCAAAGCACCTGGGCCTTGGCCGCTCTTGGGGTATGGGGGGCTCGGACCGTAGGCCGAGCCACAGAATGTCAAAACCTGTCTTCAAATAGACAAAACGCGAACCATAAGCACAATCACGACCTAGTACAATACCGGTACAAGCCGATCATCAATAAAACAAACTTTATCCTTACCCATTGAAACATCCCCCACAAACCCTTCGAATAAGCCCTCCCAGTCCCCATACCACCGACGGTTCTACAGGCCAAAGCTTTTTCAATTGAATTGGCATGACTGATTTCTGGTAATGGCAGGTTACCGTCGATAGAGTATCTTGGTTTTCCCCTAACGCTTGCTAATCTTATATATCCCGTTTGCGAACTGCACAATGCTACGGGAGCAGTCTCTACCCAAACATTAAAAGGGTCAAAGCCATCACGGGCGGCGATACTCAGTACCTGCCTCACTACTTTGAATCCATCCTTTGGCGCTTTACCGGTATTTATAACTATTTGGTTGGGTGGATTCCTAATTTTATGCCAGCTTTCATCGTCCCCTGCAGAAGATAGATCCTGGCTATTTCTTAGTGTCGGCTGCTTGTGAATTAAACTCTAGACCTCGGGTCTCTAGAGTTGATACTAATTCTGCTATCCGTGTGGGTCAAGAGATTTATAACCACTAAGCATCTCCTTGTTGCCGCTCCATGTGCCAAAGTTAAATTTAACAATGGTACGAGTTGTTCACATCACCCACCCTCAGAATTAACATCAACTCCTGGTTGGTTCAAAGGAGGTTCTAAGTACTGGTAAAGTTGAGAGAAAACAGAAAACCCCTTTATGATATCATCCTCGAGAAAAAAACCTCACTTTTGCTGTGACACTTCAACTCTTTTTCCCCCATCTCAGAGAAAAGGTTTCTAAAAGAAGAAGCGTTTCCATCTGACAGAGACTTTGCAATTTGCCAACTCAACAATACCCTTTCATTCACACTTGCTGGAAGCTGTTCCAACCCAATGCTAAAAAACCATGAACCCTAGCAAGGCATGTCTAATATCCTAGATATACAGATATCATACATTTGTTTACCCACGTGATTTAGTGGGGTTCCTCGGTAAATAGGAACAGGAACCTGCCTCCTCCCAAGAACCCTCCTCCCCCACCTTTCCCCCCTCCACCCCCATTATCCCAAATCCCC
>NW_003298897.1:81789-156502 GCF_000151645.1 Tuber melanosporum
CCCTCTTCGCAACCCCCACAGCCCCCGCCTCAACCTGTGAAACCACTCACCCCCCGTCCTGAGTACAAAGCACGTATTCCCGAAGGTCATCCTTCACGAGCTCTTCTGTTTCATTTCGGGCTCCACCAGCAACGCCCCGCTCTCGGCCGTGGGCATAAAGATCTGGGAGGGAAACGGGTCACGCGGAGGGTGACCTGGGCCCCGTTTATGGACCCTAGTGGCGGTACTTTGGCGCAAGGTGCGTCGACTGCCACACGGACCTCTCGGGCCGGGCGTGAATTTGCTCGCCGGCGTCATAAACAAGCTCAAGAACAACACCTACGACCGCATCATCATGTGCCCATGGAATCTGACAGCTCTAGCGAAGATGGCGTTGCCGCCGTGTTACTTGTTTGCCCAATTCTACGTCTCGTAGGAGGGGGAAGGCAAGTGGGCGCAGATTTGTGTGTTGTACCAGAAGAGCTGTGATATGGCGCTTCGTTTCCAGTTCAGTATGGGTTCGTTGGCGCTCCTCACGATAATGATTGCGCATATGTATGGCCAGGAGGCTGGAGAGCTTATACCCATTATGGGGGATGCGCATGTTTATTCCGATCATGCGGATACGTTGAAGGGGCAGTTCGAGAGGGACCCTAAGGAGTTCCATACTCTCATGATTAATAGGCAAGTGGATGATATTGATGACTCCAAATTCGAGTGCTTTGAGCTCCTAGGGTATGATCCACGTCCTAGTAACCAAATGAATATGTCTGTATGAAGATGAAGCAACTCTGGCTGGGCCGTAATTAATGATACTTGATACTATGCTTTTTCATATTAACATCGGCACTGGACAAAGGAAAGGGCAATGGGAAGCCTGAGTGGAACCGTAGGCCTGAGTAAGGTAGCGTGAAGGAAAAAAGCAAAAACTCCTGATACGCTAACCGGAAAAAACCACGGAGAAAGAGATGAAAAGAATCCGAAAAATACCACCATCAATCCTGATGGATATCTGAATGCTACAAGAGAAATCACTACGAAAGGGGTAGGAGGCGAGATCTCCAATCCGTTCCCATATTTGTAACCTGATTTCATTAGACCCAATGTAATAGGAAAGCAAGACTAAAACTTAATCTTTAAGTTAGCTTATCCCCGTTCTTCACTCCATCACCCCACCCCATCCGAGATCTGGGCAGTCTCTCTCTGACAACCCTCTCGTCACCACGGGCATTAGAACCGCCCATCCTCTAATTCCCCGCCGCCCTTTCCCAACTTTCACCACTACCTCCAGCATTTCCACCCCCACTACCACTTTCATCATCCTCAATCTCAAATCCCGGCCTCTCTGTCGGCTCAATCAAATCATGCGTAGCGAAATCCTGTGACTTAGCAGTCCACTTCCTCACAAAACCCTCAATCACCACACCGACATTTTCCAAACCAGCACTATTCCCCTGGACAAGCTCCATGAGTGTCTCTGTGATCGGTCTGCTGCGTGTAGTACCACCCCCGCTTCACCTCGAGAGCCTCCGAGGGCACCTACACCGGGAGCCAGTACTCTAAACACACTAGCTTCGTCATCCGATGGTGTGGTGCGGTGCCGAACCCGGTGGTCACATTAGTAAAAACGCTCTCAGTTCGCCGACGCGGTGGAAAATGCGAGAGTTTTTTGGGGGCGAGGCGGGCGATCTCGACTTGGCCAATGCCATCCATCACTAGCAGAATTCGTGTCGGTAACTGCATTCTTATGCGATAGCCTCCTCTCACGGTGTAGGCTTTGTTGGTGGCGTCATAAGCTTTCTTGCTGGTGCCGAGTGAGGTCTCGGTTCAGCAGGTCCACGGGTTTCCCTTCAACACGGCAGTCTTCAACCGGTAGGAGGAGGATTTTATGCCCCTGACGCTGTCGTTTCGCCACATTCCGTTCGCGCGGCGGAAGGCGCTGGCGTGAATGTTATACATATTCACTACGCCATCAAGCGTATGTATGGGTTTGGCATGGTGGTCGTAGGCCAATGCGTCCCTTTTGCCCTGGGGCGCGGAGCCGACTGTGGGGTCAGGGAAAGTAGATCTTTTGTAAGAGATCTTTCGACCCCTGGTGCTATTCTGTGACGAAGCCTGGCCGAGGACGGACCCCCGAGCGGAACAAGAAGGTGCATAACCACTTCCACTGCCACCAGCACCTCTTGAAGAGTCAGCCACTGAGATGGGAATTCCCCCGGCCAGCTTCCCGAACTCTGGCTTCTCCTTCCTCCACTACCTGTGCCGTCGTTCCATCCGTTAGTCGGTTCCTCTGCCGAATAGCCGCCACCGATTCGTGCGGTTGTATTGGGGAAGGATCCGACGTAGCGGCTACCACATCGCTGCACAGAGCTGAACTTGCCAGATACTGTAGAGCACTCCATTGAGCGCCCCATCCATTACCCACGCTACCACCGCTTCCTCCACCATTTGTTGCTGCTATGGTAACTATCATTGCGGTCGTACTCCGGTCGCTCCCCTGAGAATCCAAAGCTCGAGATGGTTGCTTTGCAGGTAACGGTTGGTGGGACTTGTTCGCGGCGGATGCTACGGAATTTGGGAGGGAGGATGAGGATGAAGTCGAGTTCATCCTGATGAACGTAGTAGTCGAGGAGGTAAATGCATGTATGATAGAATTCAACTATTACCCCTCTTGTTGTTAATATTATTATTGAGACGCAAAGGATGAGCTTGCGTATGTGTGATGAGGGTTTTATTTGGGTCGCTAGTGGTGGGAGGGTGGGTGGGGAGCAGTGGTAGCGGCGCCGGTAGCGGTGTAAACTGGTGGCACCGGTAATGTGAGACGTTTAAAAGGTTAGTATGGATGGCTCGGTCTGGGAGGCAGGAAGGGATGGATGCAAGGGGGAAGGGATGAATGGGCGATATGACCACTATCTAGCACCTTTGGAGTGGTGGCGGTAGCGGGAGGGATAGGCAGTTTTCTTTACATTCTTTATTGGTGCGGTCGAGGACCTGGTTCCTTGAACACCGTACCGTAGTGTCGAAGGCTGCAGGAGTGATTGATTTCTATTCCGGGGGTTTGTTTTGACCAACAGATGTCTTGGGTTGGGTGGATTCTGGTGAAAAGGTGTTACAGAGATGGCTTGGCTCATCTTTGCTCACTCGGTGTACGTTTTTTGACCAGCTTATCTTTTTTTCCTTTCAAGTTGTGTATCATACAACTACACTACAAATCCGGATACCAAGAAGTATTCCACGTCCATATAATATAACATCAGTTCATGGTAAGAAATAACCGTACCACCACAATCCCCATACCATAGCAACTCGGTAGATCGATGAGCCAAAATCTCAACTGCGCCATTTCACCAAACTACAACGGGCTTAGCAGAGTAGGTTAACAAAATAACAAATACCATTTAATGATATCCAGCAGGGTCAGCCTTGCCGAGCTATACCCTGTCCCTGAAACTCCATACCGCAAAAACTCGCTAAATCCATTATCGGGGATCTCAACAGAAATTGTGGTCTAAACCACAATAGACCTAGCAGGGCAGGTTAACGAGGTGACGAATACCAGTAAATAAGAACCAGTCAGCTAAGCCTCTCCACGCTATACTGTGTCCTGGTAGCGCTATTCCTTCTGGGGATGTCTCGTCACTGATGGGAAGAATCCGAGCCCGATCCCAGAGGGTGGATTTAGCGAGTTTTTACGGTATTTGTGGGGATTCTTTGCCCTGGATTGCAGAGAATACAGGTGCGATAGCCAATAGTGGAACAACCAGATTTTTACAGAACTTGATTTTGTATCAAAGTTTCTTTTATTACCAATTATCGGCTATGTTAAAGTGGAATGCAACAACTTAGTAATTATGAATCTTCTCCCCCCAACCCCCCTCGGTTAATAATATGCACATAAGAAAGAAAAAAACAAAATTACTGTTTCTTCGCTCTCGCATCATCCTGGGAGGGGATGTTCCTACTCAACCTCACTTCCATGTGAGCGAGCTCGACCAGAATTCTTGATTCCAATCTGGCGGGCATGGCGGAAACTTCCAACTTGGTGTTTTCTTTTACCCTCTTTTTGAGGTAACCATCTGTGTAAGCAAACTTAAGCACAACCTAGCAGATGCTTTAGTAAAACAAAATTAGGTGATTTGTTATAAACAAAACATACAGTTGTGACAAACATTCCGACTAAAAGCTTGATCCAACAATCATGAGGGTTAAATCCTTCATCCATCTTCTGAGCGAGGGAGTTCAGGTCCTTGAGAGAAGAGTTAGCGTAGTAGCAAGTGTAGACAAATATGACGTTTTTACCTTCGGGAGGTCGTAATTGTTGTTTTGTCACCGATGTGGATAGTGGTTACGGTTTTGGATATGTATTTATGGTGCTATTGTTGGGATCGGGGATGACAGATTGTGGGTTTCTTTTATTGGTGGAATGAGTTTCTATATATGATGAGTGGTGACAGTTTTAGTGTAAGAATGGACAGTACACTTTTCATCTTTGGGAAATGAAGACAGTGTAGACCTCTCGGTTGGCATTGGGAGATAGCATAGGTGTCATCATGGGCTGATTACTGAGTTACCAGAATTTCTGTATTTAAAGGATGTCTTATGCTGGTTATGTTGGCTGTTGAAGTAAGTGAGGAATACAAGGAACAATCAAGTCACTAATTTCACCAGTATTCAGCTAGCTTCATCAATCGATTGCTTATATTTCTTGCTGTCTTACAATAGGTTAAGAGCCTGGACTAGTGCACAGAACAAAACGGAGATCTATTCAGCAAGCCAAACCGGTAAGCAATTGACCGCTGAAACAATATCTGAAATGAAAGACAAGGTGGTGCAACACGATTGCAGGAACGAGAGGTGCAGTTGCAATAGCATCTATCTTACCAAGTCTATTGAGAGGTTGGACGGATCCATGTCAATGCATAAGAGTAACTTCAATGCATGGAAATTTAGAATAGTTCGCATGTTGAAGGAAAAAGGCCTCCTAGCACCAGTGTAAAGCAAGAGAGTCAGTACAATGGGTTAAAATTCACGAAGCCTTTTCTGGTCTGGGTTACCTGGTCTGTACCCCGGTGTGAAATGGTAATGCATTAGTTTGGTTGTAAAGATGTTTGAACCAGGGTTAATGTACTTTAGGAAGCTAGTTGAAGGAACGCTAGATGTTTGGTGCAGGGGTTAGTTGTTGCAGGATTGTCGGAGTGATGCTGGATGAGCAAGGAGCTGGAGAGCACTAGGGCGTTCGTGTTCAGTCAACTTGAATGGTGCTACGGTTTGTTTAGCACTAGGTTACTGCGAAACGTTTGGAAGTAACAAGAGTGTTTTGGAATTGTCTGATGCTACCAGGAGAAGGTTTCCAAAAAACTTTGAGGTAGCAGTTGGATACACTGTGGATTCATGACAACAGAGACAGATGGTGTGAGCTTGCAAACACAAGAATGGTTCGCTGTACGAGAAGATATTTGTATATATAGGACACCTCCGACAACGTAGAAAATACAAGAAAAAAACATTGACTCTCCCTCGAACATAACCTATTTTATTACAATGCACAACAATCAGGCATCCACGATTATCACTTTCAATATCAGGACTTGCAGATTCCACATATCCTGAATGCTACAACAGCGTGGAAGGCATGGACATTGCTGAAAGAAGTCCATCAGGGCATAGGTATAAATGGAAAGATGGTATTGATGCAAAGATGGTCAGCTTTGAAAATGTTAGAAGGTGACAACATGGTTTGACAATTATAAAAGAAGTTTCACGAGTTGGGGAATCAGTGACAGCGACTTGCAACCAATAGTTTGAGAATAAATGATTGTCAATTAGGGACCATTCTTATCCTGAGTTTGCCCACATCTGATGAGCCTTTGGTAATGACATTACAATCGCGGAGTGATTCTATTAGGTTTAAGATTATGACAAGATGGCTACTGCAAGAGGCTGGGAGATGATAGGTCGGTCAGAGAGCAACAGGATTGGATGTTCACAACTCCCACAGGCCGACAACGTTCGGCATACATGCATGGCAAGGTCGTTAAGGAGATGCCCCTAGACACAGACATTTTCCCTTACAAGGACCAGAAAAGAAAGGACAGAGTAAAGCCAGGAATACCGATCATGCTAGGAGGCAACGGGTACCTTTTACGAGTGGCCATGCTGGCCTGGGAGTATCACAAGGGAAAGAAAGTAAGAAATGCTTTAGTTGTGGTAAGTCGCGATATTGGAAACTTGATTGTTTCAAGAGAAAGTCTAGTAAAACACAACTAGGCTGGAGAAATGGTTCGAAGGGATATATGGTTCTGGCAAGAAGCTCAAGACTCTCACATGTATCAGGGTGGATTATAGACTCTGGTGCGAGTCAAGGCCTTTGTTTAAAGGGAAAGCAGTTTGTCAACTATCAAGTTGTTGAGACTGCAAATGCAATGACTAGCGCAGAGGGTACACTGGTACAAGAAGAAGGTTGTGGGGAATATTGGAATCAGGACCATAGCCTGAGTTATTGCATTGTGAGAGGTCTGGTACATTTGTAATATCAGAACATACTTGATATCCTTATCACGTATAGTGGATGGCGATATAAGGTTCAGTTTGAAAAGACAGCTTGTACTGTTAGTAACAATACCAATGAATAGTACTGGGGTATTTGGAAGAAACCTATACAATATAGGAGTTAGTAGAGGGGCTAGATTGGAGGAATCGCAAAATTGCATGAACATTGGCCTTGCTAGGAATCAGTGTTCCAAGGCAACATTGGAAACCTTACACAGGAGATTGTACTATCAAACTATAGATACAGAGTCAGTAAAAGGCCTGCCTAGAAGGGTAAAGGATATGATAAGAACCTATTCCATCAAGGATCACCCTGCCTCCACTATTAGTAATTGCATTTGAAAGTATTGGAAAGACAGTTGATTGTGTAACCATTGGGATTAAGGATAACCTTTGATACATTGTTTACCAACACTATAGCAACACCCTACTGCTGATCATTTACAACCACTCATCAAAAGTGTTCATGAAGGTTTAGTCAGCAGCCTCTACTAAATGCCAGATTGCAACTGGTAATCAACAGTACCCATTCAATTCAATCCTTATAATCCACTTACTACCGTACCATCCCATACTTCAACCATGATTAACTGATCTGAATACAAGTCTACTCAAAAAAATAAGCCTCCTGCATGAAGTGCCTGTCAAAAAATAACCAGCATTAAAAACACAATGATTATTGCCTTTTTCTACTACCTTTGTAATATTACCTTAGTGGCAAAAATAATTGGTTAGCCTTAGACAATAATTAAAAGCTTTCTTGTTCTAGCATGTAAACCTCAATCTCTGGATAACATTCCTTGCTGCAGTCACTCTACTCTGCTTAATTACAATCAGCATCTGACGATTATTCATGCACTCAAGTCAAATTGAAAAATGGTATTATTGGACTTTTGGGATAGATATGCACCCCGCCTTTCACTTTCTACAGTTGACAAAAAAAAGAAATCAAGGGTCTTGTGCTATGCTAATTACCTGTACTACTATAGTAAGAGGATATAGTCTCAGTTACCTAACTCACATATCAATAGTAGATAGGATATTCAGAGAAGCCAACATTATATACTGGCTAGACAAATTAAGACCCAGACTTCAACCTGAGCATGTTGCCAAGAAATGCCAGCGGGTAACCACTCATAAGAATTATACACCAGAGGATTTTAAAAGAGTAATTTAGACTAATAAGTGCATTGTGAAAAAAATCTAAGGATCCAAGGGAACAATGAGTTTTTAGAGAGCCTGGAGAGAAGTGGCTGGCTGAGTGTATTCATTCAAGGGAGAGAGACAAGAGAATCTTACTCATGGTTTGGAGATCCTTTTCAGGTAATACTAAAAATCCTTTGGTTGCCATTACTCAAAATAGCAATAAAATCAGGTCAGTTAGCCCTTTAAGAAAACATCCTTTTCCTGTTACTCATCGAATGATTTCCTTGGGTATTCAACTTAAAGATATTCTTTTTGAGCAGGATAATACTCCTGTTTACAAGGCATATAGTGTTATTGATTGGCTGGAGAGTAATTGTATTGAGGTTGAGGAGTACACAGCATATTCCTTGATTTGAATCCTATTGAGTATGCATGGGTTGAGTTCAAAAAGTGATTACACTAGCAGTATTCAAGGATTAGAGATACGCCAGGAGGAAAAAAAGCAGGAAAGAAGAGACTTGCCCAAGTGTTACCAATGGTTTGGGAGACAATTCCTGAGGAGATTTTTCAAAGGTTGTGGAAATCAATGCCTGATAGGGTGGCTGCAGTTTTGAAGGCGAGGGGAGGATATACAAAGTACTAGCTAGTATTATTTCTATCTTTATTATTGAGATCGTTTGGTTGATTGCTTCACTTGTTCATCCGCGTGCCCATTTACACCCCACTCGGGTGCCCCATCATAGCATGGTGTAGCGCAATCACTAATTATACAGGTCTCAGATCATGAACACTTATGATGAGTGGCTGTAGTATGTATGGCATGGTGACTTCAGAAAACCAGAAGAAGGTAAATCACTGAAAAGAAGCAAACTCGAATTGCGGTCGGATTACATGTAGCACTCTGTCATCCATTCGTGACCTACTGTAGTGGTCGTACCACCTGGGATAGATCTTTGGTACAGACACTAAATTTTAGGTATTGGGGTTTAGGATGTGGCTCACCGACACAAAATTGTGTTGGGACAAAAAGTTCTTTTTTAATTCGCCAATCCTGTTTTCATAATGGTCAGTACAATGAATATGATACCAACTATGAAGCAAATAAGGAAGCCACAATACCATACTTATTTCGTCATCTGAGGTGGAGAGTACTGGAACCGAAGATGAGGACATTGCGTGAGTTCAGGTGCAGACTACTAATACCTTATTATGAATAACATACTGGTTGTAGATAGGGAAATTAAATGGGGAGCTTTATTTCCTATATTATTTGGACATGTATAACCTTACTGGGAGTGAAATCAAGATAAAAATCACACAAAGAAAACGCGTAATGAAAAGCCAGCAGGGCTGTATATATGGGACACTACCGTGCTGGCACTGACAAAAAGCTGTTTCTTTAGAGACGGGACATCACCTACTGACAGCTGACAGTCCCAAGTGGCACGACCACTACAGTATTACAATATTCCATGCCCTGTGGTAGCCTTTGGAAGTCATACCCTACGACGGTCGCCTTAGGGCCTTTTTCGCGGGAACGGAAGTCGGGTTGACTATTCCGTTCACACATACAAAACGACGCTCTTTCGAAAATGAAGGATGGCTATTTTTTTATGTGGAACGGTGGCAAACTGAACGGAACGCTTGTTGCCCAACAGGCCCTTATATAGCACGAAACAAGTACCAAATTTGACAACAGTAGTGAAGTAGTTCCTCAAACCAAGAATGAATTGACTGGAATTCATGTGAGTGCTCCTCTTTCCGTGTAAAGCAGCCATCGGCGCCTGTAACCCTCACTCGCAATTTTGAGACCTATATCATAGAATGGAAATTACTGGAAAAGGGTACGGTTAAACTTTAACAGTTTATTGCTCAATAGGCATAACCGACAACAAAGCTGTTATTAGTGGGATTTTAACCGCGGCAAGCTCTCTGCAGCTACTCGGTTATAACATTACCATTTGCGGCCTAGGTAGTTAGACCCTTATGCTAAGGTTTACTAATCCACCGAACAATTTCGTCTCTCTTACACCAACCCAACGGAACGTTCCGACTTCATTCACTGCTTTCACAAAGTACACCCCAGAAATCAAAGCTACAAGCATGGACGAAAGATCCACTACCCCGTCTCATTATATTTCACCTGAGGCTCTGATACCAGAGGATGACGCCGCCACATCCTCCACGACCTTGACTGCGGGTTCTTCACCTCCTCCACTAAACCTTCGCATTACTGGTACCGAACGTGCAAACTTCATTCAATTTTTCATCGAGCAAAATATTACTCTCCCCACAGATAGCTCCTGGCCAGGTTTAGTCGCACATATGGCCAAGTTTATCGCTGAACAAGGAGAGGCAGAGGTCCTCGGTGCCGCTGCCCACACATTGCCCGGTGGGTATAGGGTTGTCAATATCGAGCTCTCGACCCTGGGAGCATGGCGCCGTGGTTTTCAAATCTTGTCCCAGTCGCAGGCCTTTGCGTTCTGTACAGTCCACTGTCTTGACTATTGAATAACAGTTCGTATTCCGTTTAACTAGCTTTCTGCGAACCATGCTAACCTATAGATAGCGCCGTGGATGAGCGTTGCTTTCTCCCTCTTATGACTGCCATATCTGTCATAACCACCTCGCTTGTCTCAATATCGTTGTTTACTTTTACTTTTTTTCATTGGGCTGTTGCACCACCGTACTTTAACAATGCACTCTGTGTTTTCTGAATCAAATACCGCTTGCGCGATATTCATGTGAACCTCTATAGACCTTGTTGGTATAGTTCGACCGGGCGCCTGCCACCCTGTCAGTTCGTCATCTCGTGAGCTGCTTTCCAATTATACGCTGTGATGAGTTGACCAAGTGCGTTCATCATTCTGCTTCTTGAATTTATCATCCACATATGATCAAGCATTGCACCAAATAAACTACTGCCTTGATGTGGGTGAAAATGAGCTCCATGAACTGTGTCTGCATACTACATTTAATTCTACAAAAATAAAGAAAGATTCGGTTATTGACATACCGGTTATTTGGGGGTAGGATACCTGGATAACCAGTCCTCGCTTTGCCCCCTCTCATTGGGACTTTCATGTACGTTAATAGGAACATTCTGTTACCTCCCTATAAACCAAATGCCACCCAACAAACAAGGTTAGACATTCACATTTCAGAATTGAAACAGTCATAAACGAACAAAGTACCTAAAAGCAGCAATAAGTAATGTGGGTATTTAGTGCTGTGGTCAGCAGAAGGATTCCCAGATTTCCTTAAACAACAGAGGCTAAAAGGGTATGTATTTGACACAAAGGCAAGCTACGACGTGCCACCTGGTGATACGTGGGGCGAAGTCACTGAACCAGATGATATCGTCCTTCCTCATGCCAAACCAGAATTTTCCACTAAAGATTTGCAGTCACGGAAAATATCGAAAGATGTGCTGGCGAGCGCGGAGTGAACATATTTTCGCGTCCCCTTCTTCCACAAAACAGCAGTATACAAACTCGACAAGCTACCGCTTCATTGCTGTGGAGAGAATGTGATGGGGGTCCATGCTAAGATGATCAGTTACACTTTGCAGAATTGATCAACAGCTACGATGTTGAAGATCGCTGCTGGCATTGCGCAAAAGACCACCCAGAATTCTCAGCCCCTGTCTGTAACATTTAAACATCTGCGACAAATTTCGGAACGCGAGCGGCATGCTTTGCGCCCTCCGTGACTATCTATTAGTTGCTTGCATTGCTTGCCACCTGGCTCACCCGGGGCCAGGCGTTAGCAGGCAGCGCTTCGTGGTTTTAAATGGAGGTAAAAATAAGCCTAGACTTTTCTGTATGAGAAGTTATGAGTAAGCTGAGGAACCAATGCGGTAGACGCTGCCGTAAAGTTGATGATATGGCACATCTCTCACACTGCACGGACACTATATTATTCTGATCTTTGCCCAATAATTCGGGCTAGTATTCTTCACTTATCGGGTCACCGTAGACTTCATAAGAAAGAATCCAAATAAAGCCGTTTGAAGAGATTATATTCCAGAACCATTTTCATCTGCAATTCCCGATACACTGTCTGTCAACCTTTCTCCCATTAGCTTTATCATCTAATTATAACAAGACAAAGCATCCAGGCCCCAACTTTCACAAACAATTTCCCGTCTATCTTCTAAACCCCGGAAGATGTGGGGGAATCCTCGGCCGCCCTAAAAGCCTGGTAGAGGTTGGAATGCGTGAGGCGCGACGGGTAATGTACCTTGAAAACCTGGGGGGGGCTCCTGGAAAACCACCAGGCAGGGGAGCAGCACCCATCGGAAGTGAGGCCTTTTCAAGACCAACATTCCTCATGGGACCTTGCAAGCCCACAGGCCCACCCATCTGCGACGGCAACCACCCCGGATGTGGGAGAGCCCCTACACCAATGATCGGGAGCCCTCTCCCGGCAGGTCTACTGATGCCTGGTCCGGCAGCCGCAAAACCAGCACCCGATGGGCAACCGGCGGTAGCCATTTCTAAACGCGAAGAGGGATCCGCCGGGGGTGGCGACTCGACGGATAAAGAAATAATGTGAAGTCCTCGCAAGATGATGAGACCTAGGGTGCGCTTTTCCTCTGTGATCTGACCTACGATGGTAGCAGCTGGAGCGGTAGTTTTAGGTTTTTGTTTGATGCGGTGGAATTCTTTGTTATCTGCTAGAACAACATTCATGTCTCAAACGACATAATTACCTCGGTTGATAATTATGCAACACTTGTTTAGAGGCACCTTGTCAAACCCTAAAATCATCCCTGTTAGCTGGCGGGCATCGGTCATTATCACCGGCATACGATAGTTAATCTATACATCCGTCAGTATTATGGAGGTATATCACAATTATCTGAGACCAATTCTCCTACGGGGTTGGTAGTCACGTACGAGGTTGGCCTATATTCAATCAGCGTCTTTCTCCGCGTCAACGAAGAAATCTCCAGTAGCCATAAGGGTGAAAGACAAGACTCACCATTTCTCCTTTTTGTTTTGAAGACATGAATGCTAGCGGGCAGGAAAAGCCGCCTTTAAAGTTCCTCTATGCAGGATGATTCAATAAGGTAATGAGGCTCGCGAGGGTGGAGTGGCCTCTCGAGAAGGATAGACGGAAAGTGGGTGTTGTTGTCGATGTTGGCACCCAAGCTCAAATTCTTGGCAAGGCAGAAATAGCTGACAGACCTTTGAGTCAGCCTTTATCTCAAGCCCTACCACTAGTGTCTATATGGCTGCACCCCACCAAAAAACTGTGAAGAATTGAAGGTGAGGGAACTCTCTGATGCAAATTAACGATAAACGCTAACGGACGACCAGACGATTAACGCTGAATACCACCCACCAACAATCAGCAATACAGATAATATGCACAACCGTCAGTTCCGCAAGTTTGTTCCCGCCCTCCCAAAGATGTTTGTTCGAAATCCACACACTTCTTTAGATTTGAAAAAGGATAATATACTGACGAGAATCTCTTGAAAAATAAAGGCGACACCGAATCCAAAGACGCCAATCCCATGCGTGAGCTCCGAAGTGAGAAGCTTGTTTTGTCCCCATAATCATCCTCATCTTCATCGGATACACACAGCTCAGTCACTCGATCTCGAGAAGAAACAATACCAGGCGCTAATGAAATATTCAGTTGTAAATATCACAGTTGGAGAATTTGGGGATAGGCTTACTTGTGCCGCCAAAGTGTTGGAGCAGCTTTCTGGTTAAGAACCCGTATATAGCGAGGCTCGTTACACGCTCGGTACCTTCGGTATCTGTCGTAATGAGAAGATTGCGGTACATTTCAATGTCCGCGGACCCAAAGCTGAAGAAGTCATCGAACGTGGGTTCAAGGTCAAGGAGTACGAGCTCGGTAGGAACCTCTCTGACACTCGCAACTTCGGCTTTGGCATCTCGGAGCACATGGATCCGGGAATCAAATACGCCACTGCTATCGGTATTTACAGAATGGACTTCTGTTGCATTATGTGAGCGCCGAAGTCAATCCAGGAGCGTTGGTCTGGGAGGGGGTTAAACCATGTGTGGGTAAATACTGATGGGTGGGCTTCGGGTCCCGTCCCGGTCTTCGTGTTGCCGAGTGCAGGAGGTGCCAGTCAAGAGTTGGTGCTTCGTATCGTATCAACCAGTCCGACTCTGTTAAGTGGTTTAAGGCCAAATACGACGCCACCGTAAGGTAGACGAGCTTGGCTTTCGGGGTGTTAAACAAAACACAGGAAAATCGAGCGCGGTGGTAGGGAGTTATTTCTTCTACTGATTTTTCTTTTTGCGTACAAGGTGTACTTCAGAACTTTTCAAAGAATGATTTCCGGGTCATTCTCAAGCATCACACGGGACAATTACCCATCCTATCAACACGATCGCACTGGCAACCACTTTGATAGGGAGGGATTTACCAATAGTGTGCGCGGTGAATCAACCACGGACTTGCTGCCACAATCCATCCGATTATCTCTGAACATCAATTTACTTCTCGCCTGCTGCAAAGCATTAGTGCCTTTAGCGCCAGTGTTCGCAACGGTCCGGGCCCCCACCGGGCCTTACAGTAGGACTGCCAAGAGCCCTAATCCGGACGGGACGGCAAAATGCGGTCCGCTCTCCTCCTGACAGAGGACGACGGGCTCAACACGGTAAGACATATTAGGGCCGATGATTGCCGAACACTGCGGGGGACGGCCGGGGACCGCGGTGGAAGGCAGGGGACTGTGCTAGACAGCCCTTGATACTAGAGGACGGCAAGGGACTTCAGGGAACTGTGTATGACCTCAGGGGAACTCCGGCAGAGTCTGATATGAATCCAAGCAGCTCTATTTTGGTACACCTTTCAAGAATAGATCGAGATCGTCCACGAAGAGTTTTGGAGACAAGCAAGGGCAGGGGAGGAAATTTAAATGGGTGCAGGGAGTTGTTACAGGATATAGTACGAAGTTCAAATATTGAACAAAGATCTGTGTATGCGAAACCTTACTTAAGACAATTATTCTTATTCTTTCTCTCTCGTACCAACTGCGAATTCAACTCCTTTACGAATCCTGTCTGATGAAGCAGCTGACTCAATGTCACCGGAAACTACGCTACCTGGAATTTTGAAATAGATCCTAATACTGGTTTGACGAATGCTGAATGAGTTAATACGATTCCAATTCATGAGAGTCCAGAGACAAATACCGGTAGCGGTTGTACAAGTCCGGGAGGTGGATTGAGCAGTGCACCAAGTAGCCTTATTACACCAACGATTTGGAGTACAAGAGACTGTGATGCGTATGCTACTAGGTCTGAACGAAGAATATATGAAAGGAGACGCAAGATGAGGAAGGGTTGGGTCTATTTTTCTGAAAATAGATCAGAGTATACAACCCCGGATGGGAAAACACGCTGGCAGTGCTCACACTATATGTTTTCTTCCCCAAGCCATTTAACCATGTACCCCAGCTTGGATTCCGTCTAGCACCCTCTAACTTCCAAACTCCATAATTTCCATTCAGTGTTTACGAAACAAATACAAATATGTTAGGTCTATCAAATGCGATAACGATTACCTTTTCTGACTCTTCAACAAAGACTATAACTGAGTACTTGTGTGAAGTACTCAAGAGAGGCCAGGATGGCCCAATCGCACACAAACAAGGCTAATTCTTGATTGAAACTGCTTCAGGAAAGACAGGGCCACAGGTAGCCTGTAGGAGTAACCTCGTACAGGATCTACCTCTTCGCTGAATAGTAGAAAACCATATCATCGGCCAACAGGTCGAGCAGAGTTCCATTCGAGTTCTTCTCAGAAACTTGATAGATTGTATAAGTGTGATTCGTTGTCTGTAGTATTTTGTTTATGATCACTGAATTGCAAGGAGCAGCAAGTTAAACAAGAGCGCAGACATCACTTGAATTACAAAGAATGCCAGATATACGAAGATGCCCGCGCTCTTGCAAGATCTGCCAATACGATAAACAACTGGATCCAGGATCTGTTTTACCGCAGCCAGAAGGACCTAACTTGTTTGTTCAAGCGGACTGAAAGCAAAATAAATTTTAGATTTGACTTATGGACATCAGCAAACTACCATGCGTTCCTTGGTGTTGTTGCACCTTGGCTTCATCCGAACTTCAAATTACCAAGTGCCGTAATTGGGGTGTACAGAATCTATGGACCGCATACTAGGGAGAATCAGGCAAACTGATATTTGAATATTATGAAGCGTGACAATATAAATAAAAAGATAGGCTATTTTACCTTAGAAAATGCGAGCAATAATGGGATGGCAATGCAGCATATAAAACAATACCTAGACGAGTATGGAATCCCCTTTGATCCCATCGCGTGACACCTACCGTGTTTTGGACATGTCATTATTGATGTGGTTAAGGCTTTCCTTTAAAATACTGATTCGGAGTCCCCTGAGGTGACGATTTTCTCTTATCACTAGTTACAGCATAAGATACGGGAATTGGGAGCAGGGTGACGCAAGGTGCCTCTTGGCAAGCTACACAACATCATCCTCCGGATCTCCCTGTCCTTACAGAGTTGTAACCACATTGCCGAGAAAGCCAAACAGGGCCATATACGCGGAGCGAAGGCATTATCACTAATATATGAGGTTAGTAGACGGTAGGGTGGTAATTATGACTCCCATTTACTTGCACTCAAACTACGCGATCCGCTTGAAGAGTTTATTACTTTGGTGATATGCAGAAATGAGAGCCAGGACCAGCTACATTCAAGCTCCTCTTACTCTCTTAGTCTTGATGAGTTAACCACTACCGACTGGGATATCCAGAAGGAAATCATGGATATTTTACAACCCTTCTGGAAGTGGCAGTTAATTCTACAAGCCAAAGAGCACTTTGGTAAACAGGACGACATCATTCCTGCCATGAAGGACGTGCTTAACTAGCTAGAAACCTTTCGAGATCACGAGACAGAGTATATTTGTACTTCAGTCAATACTGCCTGGAGTGTTTTAAACAGCTAAGCATATTCCTGTCCTTCATTTCATGGATTGAATTCTCGCTCTCTATCCCATATTCCCTTGTAATATAAATTTAATATGCACTAGGTACTACGGCTTGACCAACCATGTCCCGGTACACATTTTGGCTATTAGCTACGTTCTGGAAATGAAATACAAATATTTTAAGAATAAATTGGAGGAACGTCCGGACTAGATTGGAAATGAGAAAAATATGGTATAAAGGGTTTAGAATGAGGAGTATAAGTGATTGACAACAGGCCAGCAAGAAAAGCTTCTCCGGATTGCGCCTACAATCAGTGAAGTCTCTGGACCAAGTAGTAGTCCAGCCAACATAACGGAGCTTGGAAGGCTACAGAATTGGAAGAGAAAAAAGAGGTAAACTTTTAAACAACAAAGGATTACGTCAGCGATTCAGACAATATTGACTTAGGCAAGGCAAAGATGTAAAGATAAAATTTCAATATCCTAACAGGAGAAGTATTCTCGCAAAGAACAACGATAGGTAATAAGAAACGGGAAAGACTGATATGACCCAAATGCGAGTAACGGAGGAAAGAGAGACAGATTGGATAACGAACGAAAACAACTATCAAGGAAAAACAAGCTGCCTTTTATCCTTCCCTAGATCATACTAATCTGCTTCCACATACTTCCAGCGTATGCCGTGTTCTCCATCACACTCAGTTTTACTATCGCCCATTTGTGCCGCCCCGGCCGAGGGTAAGTGAACTTGACCGAGGATATTCGGTATTTCCATGATAGGGGTAGCCCCCTAACATGGAGTCGTCGCAGGTATCGTCGCAGATGTTGTCGCATATGTTGTCGCATATTTCGTTTGATGTGTAGGACTAACTAGTAGTCAAACATAGAGGCGTCGGAGTAGTTGATACCAAGAGGGTTAGGGTTGTGAAGTCGTTGCCATAGGGGAAACATGCGGTGAGCAGCCAAGAAACACTTCTGTCCAACATAAACACTATTTGGTGATGGGTGCGATGGGTTCTATGGACATTTGGAGTGTGCGAAACAGATGATGAGTTGTACACCGGACCTCTACCCTACTGGATTGACCATATCAACGATATACGTGAAAAGAATCTTGCCCAAATAGGTATATATATTTTTACGATTCTCGCTATGTCCGGTACCAAGAAAGATTCTTCAGCAGGTAAGCCTTTTCGAACTTGCTAATACCTTAGTTATTCCTGCTCGCGTGGCATATCAGATATATATTCAGTTAAACTTCTACTTACTACCTCAAGATTAATTTCTATAGAACGAAGCTCCTCGTAACCAATCGGCGAAACCGCCTAGGTGATGAGGTAATTGAGGCATTTGAGTGTCTCAAGTCATGGGCTGCTTCGGGTATTGTGTATGGGGGAATAAACTCGGATATCAATTGATGGAGAGCAAATTGAAGGCATGAGAACTTTATTCTTTGGGTCTTCATTCTTCCTCAGTTGTTTGAAGTTATTCTATTTTACTCTTTGTTCCTTCTATCATACTATTTGTTTTATATCCGAAAACATGCCTCCACGGCATTTCTCCTATAATCCCAAATGATGGGTCTCCTGTGTAACTGCTTGGATGGATACATAAACCACAAGCACATTATTTCTATGTTCGGTAGCACTGTGATACGAGAATATTGGGCAGAGCAAACATTGCTGTGCTGGGCATAAAACATTTTCAACAGGGGACGGCGGGGCAACGGTCCTTGTCAGTAGTCCGGGGGTCACGCTTTGAAAAAGACTGGACGGGACCAGCGAATGCCGTCCACCATCGGCCGACGTTAGGACGGACGGACTCCCCCGTTGCGAACACTGTTGACCGCTCTGGTGGTATGGAGGGCTCGGTCCCTAGGCAGAGCTACAGAATGTCAAAACCTGTCTTTGAAGAGACAAAATACGAAGTGTAAACACAACCACGACCTCGTACAATACTCGTACAATACCGGTCAAGGCGATCCCCAATATAACAAACCTTATCCTTACCCATCGAAATATCGCCGACAATGCCTTCGAATAAGCCCTCCCAGTGCCAATACCACCTACGCTTCTACACGCCAAATATTTTCAATTTAACTAGCATGAGTAATTTATTGTGATGGCAGGTTACCGTCCATACAGCATCTCGGTTTTCCCCCTAACACTTGCTAATATGATAAGTTATATCCCTTTTGCTAACTGCACAATGCCACGGGATCAGTCTCTACCCAAACATTGAGAGGCACGAAGCCACCACCGGCGGCACTACTCAGTACCTGCCCCACCTCTGGGAGTACATCCTTTGCCGCTATACCGGTATTCATGACTATTTGGTTCCGTGGGTTCCTAACTCTATGCCAGGTTCATAGCACCTGCAGAAGATAGATCCTGGCTTCACTCCTTGTGCCTGCTGCTTGTGAATTGCACTCTAGCCATCGGGTCTCTCGAGTTGACGCCAATTCTGCTATCGTTGTAGTGCAAGAGCCTTATGCCTGCTTGGCATCTCCTTGTTGCCGCTCCAGGTGCCAAAGTTACATTTAACAATGGTACGCGTAGTTCACGACACCCCCCCTCAGAATTAACAGCAACCCCAGGCTTGTTCACAAGTGGTTCTAAGTACCTGTGAAGTTGAGGGAGAACCGAAATCTCCTTTATGATATCATCCTGAAGAAAAAAAACCCACTTTGGTTGTGACACTTCAAATCTGTTTCCCCCATCTCGGAGGAAAAGGTTCTAAAAGGAGAATACCTACCCATCTCACAGGGACTTTGCAATTTGCTCACCCAACATTACCCTTTCATTCTCGCTTGCCGGAAGCTGTTCCAACCCAATGCTAAAAAAGCATGAACCCTGGAAAGGCATGTCTAATATCCTGGATATCCAGGCCTCATACGTTTGTTTATCCACGTGATTTAGTGTGGTACCTCGGTAAATAGGAACAGGAACCTGCCTCCTCCCAAGCACAATTGTCCCCAACCTTTCCCCCTTCCACCCCCACCATCCCTAATGCCCCCAGGTTCATCCCACACAAATTGAAAAAATGTCTACTTCCTCCACTCAGCGGGAAAACTTCACCCACCCAGAATACCATTACCTGGACCTGGTCCGTAACATGCTAACCAACGGCGAGCAACGACCAGACAAGCGCAGTACAATACCCCTTCTAAACTCACTGACGAAAAAAAGAAAAAACACAACCTGACAAAACCCCACCAAATAAATAGAACAGGAGCCGGCACAACCTCCCTCTTCGCAACCCCCACAGCCCCGCCTCAACCTGAGAAACCACACACCCCTGTCCTGAGTACAAAGCACGTATTCCAGAAAGTCATCCTTTACGAGCTCTTCTGGTTCATTTCGGGCTCGACCAACAACGTCCCGGTCTCGGCCGTGGGCGCGAAGATCTTGGAGGGTGACGGGTCGCGCGCTTACCTGGACTGCATTGGGCTGACGGAGCGCGCACAGAGAGACCTGGGCCCCGTCTACGGATTTCAGTTGCGGCACATTGGCGCAAAGTACGTCGACTGCCACATGGGCTACCCCGTCCAGTGTGTGGATCAGCTCGCCGACGTCATACACAAGCTCAGAAACATCACCTCCGACCGCATCATCATGTGCGCATGGAATCCGACAGATCTGGCGAAGATGGCGTTGCCGCAGTGTCACATGTTTGCCAATTCTATGTCTTGTACAAGGATGGTAAAGGTGAGGGGGCGTTGTGTTGCGTGTTGTATCAGAGGAGCTGTGATATGGGGCTTGGTGTCCCGTTTAATATCGCTTCGTCCAGGCTCCTCACTATAATGATTGCGCATGTGTGTGGCCTGGAGCCTGGGGAGTTTAGAGACACTATGGGGGATGAAAATGGTTATGCCGATCGTGAGGATACATTGAAGGTGCAGTTGGAGAGGGCGCCTAGGGAGCTCCCTACTGCCAAGATCAATAGGCAAGTGGATGATATTGATGACTTCAAATCTGAGGACTTTAAACGCGTAGGGCATGATCCACATCCTGGTATCAAAATGAATCCGGCTGTATGAAGAGGAAGCAACTCTGGCCGGGTCGTAATTAATGATACTTGATACTATGTTTTTCGTATTAACATCGGCATTGGACAAAAGAAAGGGCTTTGGGAAGCCTGAGTGGAACCGGAGGCCTGAGTAAGGTAGCGTGAAGGGAAAAAGCAAAGACTCCTGATACGCCAACAGGAAAAAACCAAGGAGAAAAAGATGAAAAATACCACCATAAATCCTGATGGATACCCGAATCCTACAAAGGAAATCAGTACCAGAGGTGCCGGAGTGGAGACATGCAATCCGTTCCCCATATTAGTAACCAGATTTCGTTAAACCCACTGTAGTAAGAAAGCAAGACCAAAACTTAATTCTTATGGTAGCTTATCCACGTTCTTCACTCCAACACACCGCTCCCTCCGACATCTAGGCATCCTCTCTCTGACAACCCTCCCGCCACCACAGCCAGGAGAACTGCCCATCCTCCAATCCCCCGCAGCCCTCTCCCCACCCCCACCACTACCTCCAGCATTTCTACTCCCACTACAACTTTCATCATCATCCTCAATTTCAAATCCCAGCCTCCGCGTCAGCTCAATCAAATCTCGCGTCACGAAATCATGTGCCTTGGCAGTCCACTTCCTCATAAACCGCTCAATCACCGCACCGATATTTTCCAAACCCGCACCAGTCCTCAGGGCAAGCTCCATGAGCGTTTTTGTAATGGGTCTTCTGCGTGTAGTACCACACCCGAATCACCTCTAGAGCCTCCGAAGGCACCAACACCGGGAGTCATTCCTCTAAATACTCCAGCTTCGTCATCGGATGGTGGGGTGCCGAAGCCGGTGGTCTAATTAGTAAACACGCTCTCTATTCGCCAACGGGATGGAAAGTGTGAGAGTTTTCGGTAAGCGAGGCGGGCTATCTCGACTTGGCCAATGTCGCCTATCACTACGTAGGATTCGTGTCGGTAACCGCACTCTTCAGCAATGACCTCCTCTGCCTGTGTGGGATTTCCCTGAGGGGGTGGTAGGTTTTCTTGCTGGTCGCGAGTGAGGTCTAGGTTCATCAGGTCCACGGGTTTCCCTTTAACACCGCAGTCTTCAACCGGTAGCAGGATGATTTTATGCCGTGGAAGGTTGTCTTTGGCCACATTCCGTTCTCATGGCGTAGGGCGCTGGCGTGAATGTTATACATAATCACTAGGCCCTCGCCTGCATAGGTGGGTTTGACATGATTGACGTAGGCCAATGCGTCCCTTTCGCTCTCGGGCGCGGGGTTGGCTCTGGGGTCCGGGGAAGTAGATCTTTTGTAAGAGTTCTTTCGACCCCTGGTGCTATTCTGTCACCCAGGCTCGCCGAGGACGGACCCCTGAGCGGAACGAGAAGGTGCATCACCACCACCACTGCCACCAGAAACTCCTAAATAGTCAGCCACTGTGATTGCAATTCCCCCCAGCCAGCCTCCCGAACTATGGCTCCTCCTTCCTCCATTACCCGGTGCCGTCATTCTATCCGTTACAAATTTCCTCCGCCAAATAGCCGCCGATTCGTGCGGTTGCATTGGGGGAGGATCAAACGTAGCGACTAGCACATTGCTGCCCAGAGCTGAACTTGCCAGACCCTATAGAGAACTCCATTGAACGCCCGATCCATTACCCACGCTATCAACACTTCCTCCACCATTTGTTGCTCCTATGGTCGCTATCATTGCGGTCATACTCCCCTTACTCTCCTGAAGGTCCAAAGTTCGAGATGGGTGCTTTGCAGGTAACGGTTAGTGGGGCGTGTTCGCGGCGGATACAACGGAAGTGGGGAGAGAGGATGGGAATGAAGTCGAGTTTATCCGGCTGAACGTAGTAGTGGTGGAGATAAATGCATGTATGATAAAATTCAACTATTACCCGTAGTTTTGTTAATCGTATTATTGAGACGTGAAGGATGAACTTGCGTATGTGGGATGATGGTTTGATTTGGGTCGCTAGTGGTGGGAGGGTAGGTGGGGAGCAGTGATAGCGGCGCCGGGAGCGGCAAACACTGGTGGCACCGGTAATGTGAGACGTTTAAAAGGTTGGTATGTATCACAGATATGGCTTGGCTCGCCTTTGCTCACTCGATGTGGGTTTTTTAACCAGCTCAAAAAAAGGTTTCAAGCTATGTATCATACAACTACACCACGACACAGCAAGTAAAACTAATAAATATTCCCCCATAAACCAAAACGCTGCAAAATCCGACCCGGCCCGGCTTTACCTGGTGCTGAAAAACTCGACTGGACGGCCCCGCCCATTCACAACCACCGTCGGACTGTCCGCTCCGGATAGCTGCGTTTCTTCTTTCTCGCTCAGAACTTCCTACACTTATCTTTGACCGTTTCCTTTCTGCTACACTCAATTTACACCCTTTCCACAATTCTCTCGCACTCAACATCTCTAGCCGGTTTTTTCTTTTCTCTTACAATACCCGACCACTGCCGTCTCCGCAACGATACATGTCAATGTGACAAATAGGCAGGTTCTCCAAACTCGTCTATTGTATCCCTCTAATCCTCACACACAACCACTCTACCCCTATGAGAAGAATGCTTCCCAAGTGTAAAGCTAACCAGCGTAATTAATCTTCCTACTCTTGGTAATAGGTGTGAAATTACCAGTAGTGGTATGAGCAGCATCCACTTCTCTAGGGCCCCGAAACCAGCGGCGTGGACGGACTCGAGTTGTCTAAGGCCTGCCTATCAGAAAACAGGCGACAGAGAAAAACAAAATAGAGATATGTGTTGAAACGTATAGCCTAAGCCATTAATTCATTGTTGTTTCACTTTTATCCCTCTGCCTTCCTTCCTGTTTCATACTAGTGTTTTTGTAATACCGCCTGATGCACTTCTGTTACCACACTACTACTATCGTATATTGTGTGGAGGAAAGGTTTTTCTAGCTGCATTTCATATTTCACACATATTGCAGGTTAAAAGCTGTATCTTTTTCCTACTTGTTTTGTTGAGTTGTTAGTCTGCGACTGTCTTCCACCTCTTGCTTTGTTCTCTTGTCCCTCTAGTCTTAATTCAATATTCGGGGTTCCGAATGGTCCGACTGGTCTGGCTTGAAGGCAGGACCAGACTTGTTATACCAAATCTGTATTGCAAATAACTGTTTGCCAAATACCTCTAGATTCATATTTTCCAAATACATTTTGTAAAAGTATTCTGTCAAACACCTGTAAATATATAGAATTTATAATTTGTAACCCTCTATTCTGTATATAATTAATTTATAATATGGTTTTGTATCTACTATAAACTCTTTTCAAAATCTTTTTCTTACATTTTGAAAATACACAATATCTTCTCCTAATCCAATGAGTATCTTTCTTCAATTATGAATGATGATATACCACTGATATCAGAAACTATTCAAATTGAGAAAATTGTGTTGCCAACTATCATGGCACTCACCACCTTACAAGCCAAATTATGCCATTTGCCTCTTTGAATATGCCAATACTAAAGTAGTCCTCAAGGCTCAGGAGTTAAATCTTAACGACTTAATTACAATTCAGAATCAGATACTATGAGAGCAGATATTCATTGATGTTAATAATGAGTGATAATTATCATTAATCTAATCTAATTACCATGTTAATATAAATTGCCTTGGACTGGTTTGGAATTTCCAAAAACAGGTTGTCTAAAACCTGATTTGTAAATTATATTTTCAATTGAGAGTGAGCCAAACACCTCTATCAATTCAAAATGCATTTTGGGATTGAACGCCATTTACAACGGAGGAACAGCGGGAGCGAAACATCATCTGAGATTTAGAGGAAACTTGAATGTTTGCAGTTCACTGGGTATGCTTCAAATACAACATGACCATTCAGGGCTTGCTAATAATGTGGGAGACATGATTATCTACCAGCCTAAATAAGAGGTAAAACTCTCAAATTCTGAGGGTGTACAGTCATGTCTGGAGACTCTTCCCATTCCTGCCCAGTAACCGTCCTACAATGACATCCAATTACTCTAAATTCAATGGAAAGGTTGATACTTAGATGAAGGAAAAGATAATAGTATAGCTAGTAGAAGATAGCAACAAATTATTACCATTTTGTATGGTCTCCATTTGCATCCTGTACAGTGAACATTCTCTCAGGTATTCTATTTATTAATCTCTCCAAAATCTCTGGAGGAATTAATCACCACTCCTCCTTTCCTCCTCAAGCAATTCAGCAGTACTGTGAGGCCTTCTCTCTAGTTGAAACAATTGCTTCTTAGGGAATCTTTTAACTAGTGCTCAGGTATTCACAATGGCGTTGAGATCTGGTTACTTGTGTGGCCAAGGTAGCTTTTTTGTAACCACAGTCAGCCTCCAATTATCGATTTTCCTCTCTACCATACCAAGAGAAATTGTCTGCAGCTAAGTAGATATTGACAAAAGGCCTATCCAGACCTTGTTTAAAAGGGATGAGGTATGGCTGGTGGATTTCAGTTGCATATTGGTCGGAACTGACCAGGTTTGTCTCTCCCTTTCTGGTCCTATCTTCCTCTCCCCTCCTCCTCACAAGAATCAACTCTATCCTGCCACACTTCATGATTGCAGTATTGACACCAATACTAGTCCTCACAGACTTCAGGCTCTGGGTCCAGCTTTTTTCTTCCAATTTTTCCGCAGGTCAAACTCTTACCTTTTTGCCAGTTAGGATATCGTACATAATTGTAGCTTTATTCATAAAAACAACCTAATTCTATGCTATCTTCCAATTGTTCCTTCTCCTTGCAAAATCCCTTGTGTTCTTCTTTTGTTTTTTTCTCCAGAGAAGCTTTTTTTTTTTTTTGGGGTATCAGAAGCTTAAAACCCGGTTCCGGAATAAACATATCAAAATTGGTGAATCATAGACGAATATTCACTTTTGCCGTAATGTCGTCTAATGCTAAACGAGTTTTGGCATCGATAGATGACTCAACTCTCATTCCATTTACCACTCTAATCATAGTTCATCTTCTACCTCATTTTACGTAATGAGTGTTACCACTACTAGACTTTGCTCTTATGATCACATAATGAGCAGTAGATATGGGCACACCTAAAGACTTAAAAACTTTATTATATTGCATATTTGTATATTTATACAGGGTAAAGGTTTCCTTATTCAAGTCTTCTCTGACTGTGAGCATATGTGGTAGCATCATGGTGGAGGTAGCTGTTATGGTGATGAGGCATAGTATGGTTGCAATCCAGGAGCATAACAACTTTCAGACGGGACAGTACATAATGATCTCAATGCACTAGTTGATACTAAAGCATTCTGGTGAATCTGGGAACATGTAGCGAATCATCATGGCCTCATGAATCATTGTGGTCCTGATCATTCCAACTAGCTCTACAATGAAGTATCAAAATACAAATGGCCCCGAATAGTCCGACCAGTGAGGTCCAGGAGGCAAGATCAGCCTTGCCAGTCTTAATCAACATGGTGACTGGATAGACTAAGTCGGATTGTCTGGTCTGATTCTGGATCGGTCCTAAACTGCTCTTTATCACATGTTGTAAAGTTATTACTACCACTCACATAATGCTCCGGATAATATTGATACTCGTGAATCTATTTGGATTCTGACTGCTGAGACTTAGTAGCATAACCAACAGAAACAATAGGTTGAATCAAGAAAAGCTTTATTTGAGCGTAATAAACTGTGATACAAATAGTAAGAGGCGAAATAGGATGCTAATTGTGTCAATGGGCCGTGAATATCGCATTTCATGACTGTCATGGTTGTTAAAATTCACGAAGTCTTTTCCGGTCTGGGTTACCTGGTCTGTAACCCGGTGTGAAATGGTAATGCATTAGTTTGGTTGGAAAGATGTTTGAACCAGGGTTAGTGTGCTTTAGGAAGCTAGGTGAAGGAACGCTAGATGTTTGGGGCAGGAGTTAGTTGTTACAGGATTGTCGGAGTGATGCTGGATGAGCAAGGAGCTGGAGAGCACTAGGGCGTTAGTGTTCAGTCTACTTGAATGGTGCTACAGTTTGTGTAGCACTAGGTTACTGCGAAACGTTTGGAAGTAACAAGAGTGTTTTGGAATTGTCTGATGCTACAAGGAGAAGGTTTCCGAAGAACTTTGAGGTAGCGGTTGGATACACTGTGGATTCATGACAACAGAGACAGATGGTGTGAGCTTGCAAGCACAAGAATGGTTCGCTGTACGAGAAGATATTTGTATATATAGGACACCTCCGACAACGTAGAAAATACAAGGAAAAACATTAACTCTCCCTCGAACATCACCTATTTAATTAATGGTCAGACCAGACCTAGCCTGGTCAGTCCCATAACCTGGACCATACAAGTTGGCCTAATCTCCACCATTAAACTAAACTTCACTTACGACCGGAGTAGTGGTACAGTCCAGTCTGCCGCGGACCATTTGGAGACCTGTGTAGAACCTGCTGGCTGGCGATTGTAAAGACCCTTCTGTGCCTATTCAGTTCTTGATGTTTGGTTTCGTTCCGAACTTTCCTAGCCCAATCATTTCAGTCTCCCTCCACCTATCAATTTTTTCCTACGAGAGTTTTGTTCATTGTACCAGGAAGGCTACCTTGCGTCCTGTGAGATGGAAATCACGGGAAGATTTTACAATTATTTTAGTAAGGTATTGCTTGATAGAAATAACTGACAACAAAGCTGTTATTAGTCGGAATTTAACCGCTGTATGTTTGGTGAAGCTACTCGGTTATAAAGTTGTTAATATTATTGGCCTGGATGCCCAGAGCCTTATGCCAATCTTGTCTCATCAACAGCACAGTTACCGGATATTGGTCTCTCATCCACCAATAGCTGCAGAACACATTGCCTTGAGATTCGGCTTACACAAAATACACCAGAGAAATAAAAGCAACGAACATGGACCAAGGCCTCACTACTCAGTCTGATCGCCTTTCACCTCACGGTGAACTGCAGCAACCTGATGCTACCACCTCCTCCACAACCCCAATTACCGATTCCTCATCTCGTCCGTTAACCCTACGTATTACAGGCTCGACACTGGCCGACTTCCTTACTTTTTTTGACGATCAAAACATCGCCCTCCCCGAGATTCGCTCTTGGCCAAGTTTTGTCGCTCATCTGGCTAGCTTTATCGCTGAGCAAGGACAATCTGAGGTCATCTCAACCAACATACAAATATTACCCAATGGCGATATGGTGGTGAGAATCGCACTCTCGACCCAGGCTGCATGGCGCCGTGGGTTTCAAATATTGTTACAGGCTGAGGCCTTTGCGAGCTGTGCTGTCCACTGTCTCGATTATTGAACAACTGTGGGTCTTCCATTTTACTAGTTTTGTTGGAAGCTTGTTAACTGGGTGACAGCGCTGCGGATCAACGTTGGTTTCTCCCGAGTACTAAGGTGATACAGTATTATAATTGGTGAACCTGATCAGTATTACGTTACTTGTCTCCTAGTTACCTCATTTGTCTCAACGTCATGTTTCATGTTCCCAATCTGACTGTTGCTCTACCTCACTTTAACTGTACGCGCAGTACTCTCTGAATTACGTACTGCTTCTGTGATACTGATTCAAGCAATTATATACCTCGTTGGTACGGTTTGCTGGTGAGCTATCCGCCCATTGAGTGGACCATCTCATGAGGCTTTTTGATCATTCTACACTCAGGTCAGTTCACGAAATGAGCTCACAATTCCACGCTTTGCAATTATAATACACGTAAGCTTATACTTTATATAAATGCACTTCTTTATTTGCGGGATGTAACTTGTTTCTGGAGTTATTGTTCCTAGATCTGTGAACCCAAACTGGTGGGACCATGATCGGTACAAGCACAACCTTTCCTGGTGGTACTCAGCCGCCCATACCTACCTGACGCCGCTTTCACGATATTATCTGACCTTGTCAGTCTGGAATAGAGATACCTCCCAACATTTGAATAACTCGGATGAGAACCCACTCATGCTACTTCAGGCTGTATTTTTCTGGCGTTTTCATCCCCGTCATTCTCCGTCATTTTCGTCCTTCCTCTCCTTTGCACAATCGTCCCACACTGACATCCCAATATGCGATATGCGGGTTATCCATCAGGAATGATGGTCAAACAAGGAACAATGAGAAAATAAATAGGTATCAAGGAATCAGAAAAAAACCAAATTGATTCGTCGTCCCCGAGGAATTGTAGCCCGAGGGACTCTCTTGGTTGAACAAAGTTCACACCACCGCAACTAGGAATAAATAGCATGGAAAGAAAAAAGGCAACAGAGCCGAATTAAGATGAGAGAAAAGAGAACATAGTTAAAAGGCTATGGAGGAGAGTCAAACAATGTGGGAAAATTATGTTGGAATTACCTTACAACCGGGAAGCGTATGACCTGTCAGAGAGGGATTATAGGATACTCTACTGCGCAGGGGCGGATGCAACAAGCTGGGGTAATATATTCACCAAGCCAGATACGGTTGCCGTATTGCTACATGTATGTAGTCGTATAATACGTATAGTTCAAATACCTACGAGCTGGAAAAGTCTCTGACGTTTCGTATAAGATCTGACATTATTGTAGTATATCTTATGCTCTCTGGTCTAACATGCATATATCATACGACTCACACAACCTGTCCAAAGTGCCAATACAGTCAATGAATGGAAAATATAATCTAAAGTATCAAGCGAAAAACCAGCTTCATTCAGTATATTTTTATTTTTCCCGTTTTTAGGCGCCCCTCCAATCAATACGGAAAGGTGTTCACAAGGAGATAATGACACGTCGAATGCTCGTGTATGTCCATTCCGCAGTAGCCTCATAGAACGTTTTTGGGTAAATTGGGATTGAATTCAAGGGCCCAGTCGGTAGCAGATGCAAGATATGACCCGCCAGAAATTTCAATACACCGAGTGGGAACGGATAAATATTAAGAGTGTAGACTTCATATGAGAAAAGGAAAACAGCAGCATGTGATTGGTATAACGGCGGGTATTTTCAAATCATAAGGCTATGATAGGTAGATTGTGTCTGCAATTCTTGTTCTTTCTATGCTGCCGGAGGTGTACTATATATACACAAGCTGTCCCCCCGACAACATCTTCCTCGTCCATCAAACTCGCAAAATTCCATACAACCTTTTCGTAATGATGCCACACCGTTCATTTCACTGGAGCCCTTCGAACATCCCCCGAAACATCTCCCCTAAGCTATAGCTGTTCCAGACAGTCCTGATACCTTCGTGCTTCTTCTCCGGTTTCCTAACTCTTATATTGCGACGCCTGATTCTCTTCTAAACCTCTGGAGCGTAACCTGTTACTTCCGCTATCCTAGTACTAACTTCTTAAACCTCCAAACACTTGTCCTTGCACAAACCGCTAGTTCTTACATACCCTTGCTTACCTACCCTTACTCACACGTTGACTCTTTCTTTTAGCTTGTTCCACTATTGCATTTCCAAACCATCGCTAAACAACCTTCGCCTCATACTCCAAACATTGGAAGTTTCGTGATCTTCAACATATTTGGGCCACAAAGTCGAAATAACATACTGGGAGAGAGGACAAAGAAACCCAGGTGACAAATATTCAATAAAAGGAATGATTTATTTTTTAATTTTTTATAATCCTTTATAAAACGGCCGGATGCCGGAGGTGGGAACCGGGTGCCAAAGAAGGTGTTGAACCCAATAAGGGCTGGGCAGGGAAATATTATCCCACATCCATATCACAGCACGGGAGAAAATCCATAATTATGGCGTTTTCTCCACCTACTAGCCGCCTCTGTTTTTGGAGAAACTTTCCACCAGCACCACTTCTCATCTATTTCCCCAACACTCCAAGGACTAGCGCACATTATATTAGTTGGTTCCTCGTTTGGCTTTGCCCCGACGATGGCAGGAGCAGCCGGTGCAGCACCAGCGGAGGCGCTAGAGACGCCAACATCGTGGAGGCCCTCATCGTGAGTACCGTGTATAGCAATAGCTGGTTTACCCCCCCGTGTCGCGATCTCATAAGGGGGAACAGTGGGCTACTCAAACTATTTCATTGACTCCTCCTCTTTGCCTCCCTCCTCGGCCCCTGATCCCAATTCGACATACTCATCTTCTGAGTGAGACTCGTGAATGTCCTCTGGTGGAGCAATCAGTGGCTTCATGGAGAAAGAGGATCGGGCGGTTTCTGAGACATTGGAGGTTTTATACTGAGCCGTGTCCCTCACGTACAACGACCGTGTGGCTTAGGCTACGTCTTTACCGAGCTGCGTATATTTATTTGTTACACATTTGCCACTTCAGTACCGGCAGACTGTGAATATAGTTCAACCTACTTGATTCTCATCCTCTGAAGACACAGTCCACCCCTTAGTAACCTCATCGGGAACCTTTTTCTCTTTGTCATTACGGCCCAAATCGTTACTAACACTGTGTCCACCGCTATGGCGGAATAAATAATAAGCATTAATCGATTTCTTCGGCTTGTGGAGATCGCGTGGCGCGAGTTAGACTTTCCTTTTCGTACGTTAACGCTCCTTCGTAGTACCATTTGCATATAACTTAGAGTCTGGAGTTCTTTCTCGGTTCCAGGTTTCATGAAATTATCGAGGATTCTCTATTGAATGGAAAGCGCATCTATGGCTGTATTTCACCAAGAAGGTATCGCCGTAAGAAACTGGTAACAATGTTAGCGATAGGTCCAGAGCCAAGAATTCGTTCTTCTGTAGCACTAATGGAGCAGCGATTGTAAAGCCATGATGTATTTCATAATGACAACGATCCCACCCATACCGATCGTTGTATGATGGCAACAATCAGAATTTACCGAGTATCCGGAGACTGGAACCGACTATGGTATCTTTGTGTTGGTGTCGGAAAATGTAATATACCATATGTCATGCGGATAGAAATAGGTATTTTCCTAGTGCTAGTAAAAGGAACGATGGGGTAGAGGTAATAACTGTGTTATATCGAGGTTGAAAGTAATCAATAGTCAACGGAGGGAAAGGAATTAGGTTTACAGCCTCCCGATTGCGACGGAGGTCATCGCTATCAATTACTGCCGGCCTGTGGGCATTGCTCTAACTAGGTATTGCATTATCCTTCGGTTGGGTGAGAAATGGTATTGTGGCCGCGTTGTATGTCTAGCACCTGTACCAGAATAATTGCGCTCTTGGCTCTGACATATGCATGTTGTTGTATTAGACAGTGACCGACCTGTCGACAGGGTGTGATAGACCGCGGGCCACGGGATCTTGCAAACCACCAAAGGACCTGATTGAAACCGGTTACGGAGATGATTACTCGATGGTGGACTCAGTAACCTAGTAAGAGGTGCATGAGCTGTTTTGAGGGGAGTGTGAGGTGCAAGGGGAGTGTTTGGCCTAGAGGTCTAGCGGGTAGGTTGGTAGTGAAAAACAAAAATTGTGCGGAATGGTATGTGTACTTCACAGGATGAGAACCTGCTAGTCACCAACTATCACTGATGAAACTTTCAAACCGTAAGAAAATGCCTTGCAATTGCAATCACCTTCAATCTCCAAGCTGGCTAATCAACCTCTTCGCACAAGACAAACCTCAAAAAAAGAAAACCCCAGAGAAAAAAATCCAACCTGTCCTGGTTGTCCAACTATCTCGCTACAAGACACAAATTCAAAACCGTTTCCCCACTTTCCGTGTTCCTCCGTTCCTCCGTTGAAATGCGGTGGCGGTGGTGGTGGTGGTGGTGGTGAAGAAAAAAATAAAATAGGAGAAGAAAACCGCGGCTATATAGACTAAACTTCCACCCCCTGTCCGCCAAGCCTAGCAAACCCTCTCCCATTGAGAACACGACCTATTCAGCTCCCAGTAAATACAAACAATATATGATTCCCCATTTTGAGTAAAGAGCTAACTAAAATAATTGTGAAGCTAAGCTAAAGATTTGCGAAACTAGCTAAAAATAATATAAGAAAGCAAAATCAAATTTCATCCGTAACAGTAGGTTTCAGCAGTAAGGAGGGTGAAACGGTTAAGTGTATGGGATTAGGGTTTACCGGGTACTGAGAGGTGAACATGTCGCACTAGCTTGATTGGGAAACACGGAAGAGACGCTATGTGTATTGCGATTGTTGTAATCGCTAGTAACCTGTATGGATGAAGAAGATTCCATGGGCAGGTACGAGCTTTTTCTTATAAGCTAGTGTATGGGGTTTTCGACCACCCGTAGTTTTCGGCCACGTTGGCGCCCCGATAAAAGACAAAATAAATTTCAATCTACAGTGTCCATTCAAACATACATTGCTCCATCTGTACCTGTTGAAAGCGCTTTCAAGTTCTTAATGCCTCCTGTGCAGCTGATGGTTCCTTTGCCTTTGCTTGTGCCTTTTTTGCCGCAATTCTTGCCTTCTCAACTTCTATCGTCACTCTTGCCTCCTCCGCCTCATCAAGTGACCGTTTGATAGCATCTAAATCCGCAAACACCATATTAGGATTTAAGGTTACCTTCTTCTTCTTTCTTACTCTCAAACTCTGCTATCTGGTGCTGTAAGCGTCGGTTGGCGGCTAATATCTTAGCATGTTCACCGGTAAGTTCACCAAGAGCGTTTCCTGCCTTCTGGAGAACTGTTCTTTGATCGCGAGACAATCGTCCAAGTCTTTTGATTGACTCATGAATTTCCCGGGGGTGTTTAGGAGTTCGGAGAAGGGGGTTGTCATCGGTAACTTGTTTTTGCTTGGGTGTTGAAGGTACTTGTAGGCTTGTAGGATAAGAGTCTAGTGAGTCTCGGGACTGAAAGGGTGTAATTTGATGAACTTGGTACAAATTTAGAGTTTTGCTTGGATTCCAAGGAAAGATGCCAGCGGCGGACCATCCAGACCGGAGGTTGCGTGACGTAAATGTTTCTTCCGTGCTTTTTGGTAGGCTTGAATGAATCGACGCTTTTTAAGGGTAGCAGCATTATCCAAATGAGCTAGATCTCCAATTTCACGGTGGTATTGTGACTTTAACGGCGAAAAGGTACCAAGATCAAGGGGTTGTAAAACATGGCTCGAATGGGGAGGTAGGTAGAGTATATCGATGTGGTTTTCTCGACAGATCCACCTGAATTCAACAGTAGCATGACTGCCGTGCCCATCTAGAATTAAAATTCTATGCACAACTTTTCCATCAGGTTTGACTCTTTTCGTTTCCAGTAAACAAACCTCCTTTAAGCAGCGCAAACCAATTGAATTTGAGGTCCAGCCTTTTGATGTTGTGGTTATGAGCCAATCAGGTATATTCTCTGCAGTAAACCATTAAGTTTGAACTTCCTTGCCCTTGAACAGCACAAGTGGACGAATAAAATGACCTAAAACACTAATTGCTTCCAAAACAGATACCCATTCCCTGTTTTCCGGTGACTGAATATATGTTTTTCGCTTTCCGCGTCTTCCGAGTACCATCCTATTACTGCAAACACCCAGAGCAATACCATGCTCATCCATGTTCCATATATCAGCCTGTTGTGTATTATGGCATGCTCACAGAGTGTCAAATCGCTCGTAGAAGTCTTGGATTTGCTGTAGCTGTGTTCCTTGAATTTGTGCTGTCTCGCCTGGCTTTCCGATAATACTCGCAATTTGAGGATTACAGTGTCGAAAGGTTGAAACCCATTTTTTCCCTAATGGTTCCGTATAACCAGAAACCGATAGCATCAGACTTGCCATCACTCTAGTCCGACCATGCGAAGGGGCATAACCACATTCCTCCTGTGCCCAAATTCAGCTACACAGAGCTTTTTCTTGATCGGGAGAGAGGCGCTGTTGGTGATGGTGTCCAATCTGTGATGAGATTCCTCCGGCACAGCGACTCTGTAGGATTGTGCGTGAAATACCATAGTCTTTTGCTGCCTTTCTTTCTGAACTGCCATTCTCGATTGCATTTAAGGCTAGAGTGATCATTTGTTCACGTGTTGTCATCTTGTCATTGTGGTGTTGTTACTTGATAATCACAGGTTTGGTGGTATTTGGTAGTTGTCATGCTGGCCCAAAACTAATAGTGGCCGAAAACCCCATACACTAGCTTATATAGGACAAGCCGGTAACTTAGAAAGTTATGGACTCCACGATTCTCTCTCTCTCGCTCGTTGCTATTTTTTACTCGCCAATCTGCACTCCTACCTCGTCTTTAATTAAAATAAAGAATATATTTATAGGTACCAAGTCACCTGCTGGTGGAGAAATCGTAACCTTTCATAGCAAATTGTTTTGCATTATGGACACCTCTCTTTAATTTAACAATGAAATGAAAAAAGTAAAATAAAACACTAAAAGAGCATATGGAGAGTAACTTAGTTTGGAGTTCTAGCGTTCATCTTTTTAATACTGCTATCTGTAGCAGTTGTGCAGTGTTTTATCCAATTCATAACATCCAAGGGAGTTTGTAAAATAATCCACCGATGACCATTTGGGAAGTTCCGTTTTTACCTTCTAGTTCCTGTTTCTCAGAGTAACCAGATTAGTCGTCAACCTAGACGAAACCGTAAACAAACAGAGAATAAAAAAATCGGGATATAATCAAGACTTGTCGTGAAATGGAGACCTTAACTCGAACAGGTAGTTTCTTGTTGATGCCGGGTCGGCGATACAAGGATAAATAATTATATTGAATTGTTCCAGGAATCCAGCCAAACCCCTAACCCAAACACAATCTACTGCTGTTTAGCTCTTGAAACACTGCTGGCTGCGATAGTGGTTTATTTTCTACTATATCATGTTATGTATTCACCTTGTTCTTCACTCTCACGCTGTGGATTCCATAAAGAAATTCCCCCCAACTCGGCTGCTGCCAGAGATTTGTGATTTTAACTAAGATTGCGTTTACTCATTAGACTATTTGAGCTACCTCTGATAGGTTAGTTGCCACAGAACAAACAAATCGAACGGATATTGACACAGTATTACCGTGAAACCCTTGCTGATGAAATTCGCTCGGTACAGCGCTTTTAAATCTATTCTCCATTTCAATGTGCATCACAATACTCACCATCCAGTCGCCAGGTCAAAACCGACTCCCGACCGCTTGCAACTCATGAAACCTCATTAACCCTCCGTGAAACAATCTAGCTCTACCGCTATTGATTGATATTAGTTTCGCTATGGCTAGGTTGGAGTTGTGTATCTTCCGTACCCATTCTGGGTACACGATTCTGTGCATGGTGTCGGTGAAGGGAGGATAAGGTATGATACCAACATACAGAACAGTAAGTGCAGAGCTGTATAACGGTATCATCGTTACTCTAAGGACATGTTTGTCTGTAACTGGTCCTACGTTTGTACCTACACAGGCTTTATGTTTTCTAAAGGATTAAAACCTCGCTTCAGATCATCCCGCTTCGCGTATGACAAACGCTAAATCAGCAATAGTCGGTACAGAGTCATATCGTGCATCCAGCCCCATTCCGTATCCACCAAGGTATTCAATCACGCGTTTAACGCCGTACACAACACAAATCCCAAGTGTGCGAAGCAAATAAATGTGATACGCAAAAATGTGCTTTCTTGATCTTCCCAATGAGATGATCATAATAATTGCCAGCGAGCAAAGTCCTAACAACATAAATGCTCTGTTAGGTACGACCCAACACCCGCTCCGTTAACTAAACTCAGGACAAGATAGCGTTGATTCGTTTCCACGTAGTCGGTATCGGGGTATTCTAAATCTAGATATTTATTAGAAGAATTATCAGGAATGACTACATTTGTCGTCGTCAGTTTGGTTGTACCTGTTCTGGTAATAGCATGAACCTACTTCCTATCTTGCTACATTGTCCATGTAGCCATACTCTATTAATAGTTCATTTTCTTTTATGCATTTACCTCCTAGGTGATCTGCTGCATATCCATAGTCAGCTGCTTGATTGCAATACATGAACCTATCAAACCCCTTACAAAACAGATGATTTCTCCTCTTCAATACACCTGAAATGCTACACCTTAGGGCAGAAGATGCAGTCGCAAAATTCTAAATTACATCATCGTTGGTGATTTCCTCCATCGCCTTCTGTGCCTCCTGCATTAACTCATTGATAAGATCTATAAGCCTGTAAGCGTCTGCAAGGACAATATCATTATTCTCAATTATCGTAGCACAAATACTATAATGAAGATCAGAAAAAGCAGGTATGGCTCTGCATGACCAATCTGAGTAACTAGAATCTATCTCAGAGTTAGCGGTCAGGGTTTCAGCAATATCAATGGAAGTAGCTTTCCTTGTCTGTGTACTCACATTTGATTATGGATATAAATTGTTGTAGTTTAGTGTTGAAATAGCATCTTCAAATAAAAGGTATCAATGCTGGTAATGAAACAAGTTCACAGCAATGCATGATTTGAATTTTATTCTGCTGGAATGGATCTAATATGGTTGGGCAAAGTTCAAATAATCTCAGTTACCTATCTTTAAGGTAAGATGGCTAACCTAAATAGGAATTCTTAATAATGGTAATGTGGCAAATAAAAAGAAGAAACTAAAATTGTACCTTTCTGTATTGTAATATTATAAACGCGCTTTTTTAATAACCTACACATGGGCACTCAACACCAAGGAACATTTCCTTTTGCATAGTAAGCTTTGTAGACATGTAGAGTATATATTCCTGAGCCCAAAAAAGTATTCATGAGCCTTATACAGTGTGAATTGCATCTGCTAAATCAAAAATAGTATAATATATGAAAATGCATTTTTTAGACTACAAATATCTTGTACTTCTTGAGCATCCATAGCATATGATCCCATCTCAATTGGACAACTCCCTCTTGTAGTATTTTGAATTAAAGTTGCTGTATCTTCTTTTTTATAAAAGTTAGTTACACAAAGAACATCATAAAACACGACTAAGAATAAAAACCCTCAAGCCTAAATATTACAAATTATTGTAACAATACATTATCTAAAGAAACAACCATGATTTATAGATGTAGTACAATGTTCTTGAGTGAGTCTTGGGGTATTATTGCTATACTCAAATAATATTATCAATACAAGTCAAGTTTTAATAACAAATAAATTTTATTTTTCTCTTTAAACATGAAGGTAGGACTCTAGACTATGCATGTATAATACTTAAAATAAGTAAGCTTTTCTGTAGGTTATAAGAAATACTAATAGTATATAGTTTACTAAATAGAACCTCTATGAAGGCAAGTAAATACTAGGAATACAAGGCTCGCTAATGACTAGAAAAGGCAGGGAAGTCCCAAAGGGTAATCTAGTACAAGAACTGTCAGTCAACTATGAAAACATAGTCAACCACATGGTTCTAAATATAAAAAGCCTACAGATATCCCATAGAGCTGTATTTACAGTTTCATTGTTACATCACAAGAATTGCTATTTCCTTCTGATATCTTCTATGTAATTAAAATATTTTTAAATATCTTTTTCATGATGTAGTAGTATGTCAAACTTGGAGGAAAACTAAAATGTGATTTACCGGAAACTTTTTTTTTCTTGTTTGCCAGATTTCAAATGTCTTTTTCTCATCTCGGCAAAAAAAAGCCCATGTGTAAGTTCTAACAAAAACGCGTTCATATTATAATGTCTGAACATAATTAGCCTTACTAATCTATCCTGTATACTAACGTCATTTATCGCAATAATGGTTTTCATTTCAGTAATTGGTCCATTTCACAACCTTACTGCAAACATTGTCCTCCGAGCTCTCCAAATTGTAGACTGTGTACCACCGCGTAAGCACGGTACTTTTGGGAGAGTTTATACTAGTACTCGAGGCACGATTGGGGGTCCGTAAATGAACCCGTAAACTCAGCTGGTCTGTGCGTGTTCGTAAAGAGGAGTGAGCAAAGAGAGAGCAATGCAAGTGAAATCAAACCATTGCCCACGAACATTGGGGATACCACAGTCCTTGTAGTTCCCAGTTCCGGGTTCGTAAGGTAGTCCGGATTCGCTTATGTTTGAGTTATAGTCAATCACTCCAGTAAAATCTCATATTTGTTGTAGTGTGTTAGTTGCTTAGTTACAACAATGAAGGAGGGAGCTTTCTTTCCCAACACTCCACCCGATCGCTATAGCCAAACCCTGTATCAATAAAGTCTTTTAAAAACACTCAAGAAACCTAACAAAAACATGATCAACCTCTGAACACACTATTCAAGATTTTGAAAACCTGGTGAGACTCATTTCCATCTCCACATAGCCTGTATCTATTATTCAAGAGTTTATCATACAGTACTCATACAATCATATGGCGGGCCTTTGTGCAGTATTGCCTGATGTGAATTAATTTTCACATTTTTTTCAGAATTGTTAGTCAATCAGGATACATGAAATGTGAATCGTTCAGAAAACAGTTTTAATTTGAGAAATTCCAAGAGAGCAGCAGCCAACATGTGACTTCGTAAGATAATTCTACCATTCGCAGCTCTCAATTTGTCTACAAGCCTTGAAAATTAATTCAGGATGGATGTGGGAATGAAAACATAAAAGAAAACTAACTAGTAAACGACCACATGGAGACTAACATTAATTTGGAAGGTTAGCGTTCATCATTTTATTTATATCATGAGTAGCTGTTGTGTGTTGTTGTATTGAATTCGCAAAGTTCAAAAAGACAGTTTGTACAATACGCTACCAGTTACTATTGGAGTAGTTAGGTTTTGACCGCATGGTTCCCAATCATCGGAGTTATCAGTTTCCGCACCACCCCACTACGGTGCTATACCCTAATTCAGCGAAGAATAGCAAAATAGGGATCTAATCCACGCTTGGCATTTAAGACCTTCCCTCGAGCAGCGAGTTGCTTGTTACACGAACGCTCCCCAACCTCTCACCCAAACACACCAATAGGCTGTTCAGCTCTAGCAACACCGCTACCGTAATAGTGGTTTTTTCTCTTATAGCATGTTAGGTATTCCCCTTATCCTTAGCGCTCCCTCGCCGGATTACGGAAACCAAGTTCCCGCAACTCTACCAATTGCCTTTGATTTGTACTTTCCACAGTTCTTTCGCTGCGATGGAATGTACTGATTGGACTATTTTAGCTACTCCTGTCAGGTTGGCTCTCCCGGAACGAACAAATCGACCGGATATCCAGACATATTGACGGTATAACTCGCACAGGTCCAATTCTGTCTGTACCACGCTGTTACATCTATTCTCTGTTTCAATCCCTATCGTGTTCTGCACCCTCCTCTCGTCGTGCCAAAGCTGGCGTCTACCGACTCACAACTCACGACAACTCATTAATACCGGGTTGCCCAATTTACCTGTACCACTATTCATTCCCATCGGTTACATTATTGACAGGTTGGACAGGTGCATCTTCTGTACCGGTTTTAGGTCCAAGATACTGCGCACGGAGCAATTTAAAGAATAATAAGGTACGATACCAACATAGAGAACAGTGGGTACTGAGCTGCGTAACTTTATTATTGTTACTCTAAGGGCACCTTTGCCTTAAACTGGTATTATATTTATACCTACACTGGTTACATCTTGTTGATACTGATTATAATCTCTCTACTCAATATCTTGGTATGGGAATGAAACATGCTAACGCAGTACTTGTCGGCAAGTAGATTGCGTGAGAACGACCGCCTACCACCATTATTCCGTACAACGCCATGTTCAAAGACATCTCGTACCTCCAGCCCCATTCCCGATCTACACAGGAATTCGTTCACCACTTCAACACCATACAGGACACAAATCACGGGTCTCAGAAGTTAATAAATCTGATAGGCAAACATGCGCTTTCTCAATCTGCCCAACGAGATAATCATCCTAATGGTCATACAACAAATCCTCACAACCCAAATGCTCTCCTATGTATTAACTGACGCTTGGCAAGTATGCTCAATATAGCTGTGAGTTAGCTCGCTTGCGACCTCCGCGACGAGCAGATGGGTAAGCGTGCACTCGACCTCGTCACCACTGGCGAGAACGGATTCGGGCTGCGTTTGTTTATAACCGGCGGGTTGACAAGGTTGGTTGCTGGCGGCGCTATATTGAACGACGCCGTCATATCGTTGGATGTCAGTATTCTGTTTGTCCACCTCGAGTGCGGCATGGATCGGCATGCGCGAGGCGAGAATCAGAGCGCGACGGTTTCTATCGCCTGTCCGCATAATCGCCCTAATGCGGTCAGGTTGTTGCTAGATGATCCCCGGGTGAATGTCAGGTTACGAGACAAGACGGGGAGAACTCCCTTGTCCCATGCCGCAGGGTATGGACATGCGCGTCTGATACTGCTTTAATCACGCATGCGAGTGTTGATACGAATCTCGGTTGTAAGAAACTTTCGTAGGATTCCTCCACGCCTGGTTCTGTTACTAACGAGTAATGCAGAATCCAACTCGGGAAAATGTTATTGTTGGCTACACTGAACTACTAGCGATAGAATACTACCAATACTGATCGTGAGGGGATAAATGGTCTGTCACATGTAATTGAAATGTATCGCAATGTTTGAAATTTGAATTCAACGGACACAATAGTTTTTCCGCACTATCTCACTGCTGGTCCACTGCGGGTGAACGAGATTTGTCAATAAAATGCTTGTGGATATTCCAGCACGATTCATTATTTGTAGGAAGATAGCCAATGCCTCTAAGAATGTTCATTCAGCAGAGCAAGTGAAATACCATGAGACAAAGGTAACAATTACTCAGTATAAGTGCAATCAATATCTTGTTCCTGCTGTAGAGGGCAAAACCAAGAATGAGTAAATGATAAAAATTGGTTCATGAACAGAGTCCTCCTGATAGGCATGATGGTAATGGGATTGAAGGATCCGAGGTAGAAAGGGAAAGCAGAACTTCAATCTGCCACACAACATTTCGAGAGAAAGAAATTTCACACTGTGAACCCTGCCTATAGTAGATCTATCTCTTGGCATTGGAAAACTCCAAAGTCAAATAATGGAATATGAATGGTGAATTCTGCATTTGCCTTACATGTAGACGTAAAGTGTTTCTCTAAATATATAGTAAGCTCTTTACCTCGTCGTTCACTGACCCATACCTTCTTGCGCCACCGACTGGGCCCTGGTGGTATTCCGGTGGAACAGTTTGTCTATCACTAGGTGGTTCGACAATTGAAATTTATTTTGTTCTTTACATCCTCAACAAATGACGCTTTCCTTATCTTCACCTTCGGTATTTTTCATTCTCTATAATTGACCTTAACTCATATTAGATACTTGTATAAAACTGCGCGTTTTGTCCATAGGAATTAACGAGCACCGATGCGCGTCTCCCACCATCTTAGCGCCATCACAGCCAGATTTTCTGGATCGTGAAATGGTGGTAGAACCCGCGATCAATGAGCAATTGAACTGCCGTACCAAAATGACATGTCTTACTACCGTATTAGGTTGACAGTATGAGTCAATATATATATAACTAATGAAATTGGGGGTTATGAATTTATGGGGCCAGGCGATAGCCGTATGGAATTATAAGATAAACTGAATACGTGAAAGGGGATTGTGAGAACTATCGCATGAGACAGGGTAGATGGTTCCAAAAGGGTCAATATGGTTCAAACAACGTCGCGGAAGAGGTCCATAATTAAAGAGCACAGATGGCACATTTGATGCGAGGATGCACAAAGAGATAAGGAGAAAAATAAAAAACGGTATTGAGATAGATGAAGGTACTGTCCAGGATATAACAGCAAGGCTAGTCAGGTTCGGTGATTGTTATGGGGCTCCAGCTCCCCAGTACTGTTGACAAAACAACATTCATATACTGTCCCGTGCTCATGTTAGTATCAAGCTTGCAAAGCTAGTCAAATTGAGGCCAACCGTTATTCAGTTATCACGACACTGTATGTCGCAGCCTCCAAAAGCCTTGGACCGCAACAAGATTTGAAACGCTTCGCGGCAGGCAGCCGCAGTTGAAATCTCAAAACCGATAACCAAGTCCCCATTTCGAAACCTCTCTGTTAGGGTTCGGAGGACCTTAGATTGTGCTTCCTTCTCTATAAATTTCCACATGAAAGAGGTGAAGGCTATCCAGGCGTAATCCGCGTGCAAGTTGATATTTTGCTCTTTGAAAAAGTCGACCAAGGTGTCCTCATTCAAACCCTTGATCCAAAGAGTTGGCGGATTAGGAGAGGAAGGTGTGGTGGGGGGCGTGAACGCTTTGGTGATGTCAGATTGTTGCCTTTCATCCGGGGATGAAAGAAGATGATGGGTCGGGATGGTTTGCCTTTGGTCCATGTTGGTTGCGTTAGTTTCTCCGGTGTATTTTGTGGGAGCAGAGGGTTGAGTGAAATTATGACTTCCATCGGTTTTAATGGGCGAATCAGTAACTTCGGTTAATTTTGTCCACACCAATAATAGCAATATTACCACCCAGCAGTATTGTAGCAATGAACTTATGGCTGTTAAAATACAAGTAATTATACTTTTGTTTCTTTATTATCACACAATACCACCCAGCATCATGCCTAGGTTGTTCCTGTAGGTACCTGTGTATTTCAATTAAGGTTCCGACATGGAATAACAATTGTCGAATTATTGAATTGTCGCTTCCGGTTGAACATGCAGCACTAACATGATGTACAGGGATTCGGCTCACGACAGGGAACCGTCTCACCTTGCCAAAAGTATGAAAACTCAATCAATATTTCATTATTTACATATATAATTGTGATACCACCCTGAAGGTCTATCAGTAAGTACTTTGGAAGATGGAGACAGAGAATATCTATCTCTTATTTCACCGTAGGGAAAGTTCTTTGAACAGTAATGATTTTAAGATAGGTGGTTACATATTGGATCCCTTATATTACAAGTTCAATAAATTGATAAACATATATCGCAACGCTTTCAAAAGCTATCAGTGAGAGGGAATAGCTGTTTTATATTTTAAGCGAACTGTTTCAACTTCAATCTGTTTGGAGGATAAAGAGTTCTAATAACAATGTAAGAAGAAACAAACTACATACCAGGGTTCCGAATGGTCGGCTGAAGACTGGACTGGACCAGCTAGTCAGGTCGGAAGTCAAGTCTAGTCTAATGGTGGAAATTAGACCGACTAGACGGTCGGGGTTATTGGACCTGACTAGGCTAGGACTGGTCTGAGCAGGCCCGCCAAGCAACAGGATATGCACGGCCTATTGACCGAATTAGCATCCTATTTGGCTTTTTACGATTTTTATTGCAGAACCTACGTTCAAATAAATATTTTCTTGATTAAACCAACTCATTGTTTCAGTAGGTTATACTGTAGAATGTCAGGAGAGTCAGAATGGAAATAGTGCCTCACTTAAATTCGGGGCAGCGAAAATAGATTCACAAGTATTAAAAAAAGATTTTCGGAGTACTAAGTGAGTGATATTACATGACTACCAATATTTTATAAAGACTGGTCTGGGGCTAGTCCGGACCGGACCGGACCACCCGAGTTAGTCAAGTTTAGTCACGGTATCGCGTAGGGCTGGCTAGTCCGGTCCTGCCTCCAAGACCTGATCGGTCGGACTATTCGGAACCCGGCTACATACAAAAATGATATAGTTGACCCGATAATATGATCTCCTTTGTAGATTCACTTATCAATTTAATAGTTCCTAATCTTCTTTACTATCGCCAGAAAAGTAGGAATACCAAGTTTGAAGTGAGTGGGGACGTATATAACAAGCTAGTGTAAGCTACCCATTGAGTCATCCACCATTCTCGTTTTGTTACCGAGATACGATAATACCAATAGAGCAAACTAATATTTGTAAGCCCGACAGGTCTCCAACGACTGGTGTATACTGCGATATTATCCTAGTATATCGAATGCTGTCCTGTCTAATCTGCATATGTAATATCACTCACACTGCCTTTCCAAAGCCTCAGTCGTGAGAATAAAAAAAATAATTAGAGGAATCACCTGACCAACGAGCCTCACACAAGACTTTCTCTATTTTGTCTGGCTTTCGTCACGGTTCCAAGTAATACAGGAAGGCGTTCCAAACGGGATCATTACATTTCAAATGCTCCGGTCGGTCCGGTTGGCAGGCACTTCACGGAATGTGTTCAATGTTCTCAACCGTCCAGGTCGCCCTACAGGGCGCTGTGGGGCCTGTAATACCGGGAATTCCGGGCGGCTGAATTCAGGACGGCGGCTTACGGCTTCCATAATTCGTGAAGACGGCGGTCCTAGGTGTTGACGGCCGGGCCCTGCAGACCTAATCGAAATGGGATCTTCCGGTAGGGCCTTGCGGTGATCTGCAGGGACCTGGCGTCAACTGCAGGGCCCGACCGTCAACTGTAGGGCACTACCATCAACGGTAGGGACCTGGCATCATTAACAGGGCCCGCCAATCATGAGGGTTGCGCTATGATCTTATCCACCCACACCATATCAGCCGCATCTTGTGATAATTACTAGGTTAAAAGCACTCCCATATCGAAATCACGAACTGGAGCACAGGTTATTCTCCACATACTTTGGTGGAAGGCACATCGATAGTATACCCGGGACATCTGTAAGGTGCACTCATTGTATTACCCCGTATTGGCTAATAAAGTAAACAGAGGTTGGGGTACAAAAAATATGAGAACAATCCAAAATGCGTCAGACCTCTTTGTCTGAATATGTTCTTACTATAGGAACTATGTCGAAAGCCGTATTGCATGTTTACTACAGAAGTCTGGAATCTCTTGGGCCTGATGTTTCAATGTCACAAGTGTTGCCACACTATTTTTGTAATAACTTTCAGCTAGATATCAAGCAGGAGAATGAGGATTGTGCTCCAATCCAGAACATTAGTTCTGCCCCCTCTGGACTTCTAACTCCTACCCTAGATGTGAATTCTATTAAGAAAGATATTAGGCGGCAACCGTCTGGCACATCTGTCTTCATGAGAAGAAAGTTGTCGAGCATGAATCTCGATGTTCCTAGCGCTTTTCTTCTGAAGTGAAAGGCAAGACAAGGTTACTGCTGGTTACAGAGCAAGGGTATATAGGTTCTTGACAATGGAAAGTGGCACTGGCAGTGTGCTAGGGGTAAGTTCTTCAATCTATCATATATTAACTCTTTAAAATGCCATCACCTATAGCTTGCCCTAATAAACTAATTTAAAACCCACGTCCTCAAGTCAGGGTCCTGTTTATAGCAATTTCACAACTAAGAACAAGAACCTACATCTAGCCAGCTCGCATGTGGTAACTAATAAATACCCTGATGGTGATCATGATATTAGCAGTACAGCAGGTAAGTCTAAAAGAGTTGCCGTCTTTGGATGAACAGTTGCTCTAGGGCTCCAGTTTCATTGGGATATGTTTAAACAAATACTAGTCTGATGGATATACATTACAAATACCCCCTTTTACGCTGTTGTAGATTCAACATTTGAGACCATCTTAGCTTATTTTCTTTGTTGTGTAAGAAGCTATTTTGTTGATTAATGATGTGAAATATAAGTCCAGATTCTATTAGAATGGTAATAGAGAAATGCTGCTTGGATATGCATCTCGACGGTCTTGCCTGTGAAACATATTACCAAAGTCCAGTAGTACTATCAACAATTGCATTATCAAGCTCTATCGTGAGTGTCAGAACAGATTTACTAGTTACTTCAAAGCTCTCCCCTTCTGGATCTATCATAGCTTGGACCTGTTGAGCTCACCTAATCAGTACTCCTACTTTGGGATCGTTGGATATTACGTGACTAAACTGTGTGTACTTGAATCAACTACTCAGTGGTTTGAGCGCTTCTATGGTCCACATACCAGTCGCAATATTGCTCAGTCTTTTCTTGGTATTCTGGATAAGTATTAAATAGCTACAAAATTAGTCCATGTGACAACTGATTGTTGATTTTCTACATTGATCTTCCTTTCTGTTTTCAGCTTACGTTTACCTGTCCTATACCCTGAGTCACTTATACTGTCATCGTTTTGTAACTGTTGTCACTTTCTTCCTATTTGAGCTGTTATGATGGAGATACATAGATAAGTGCACTCTGTCCACTTTGGTAACTGGATACATGGCGTAATGCTATACTGGGTCATAAGGTATAACTAGATAGGGTTGCACATGGTGTTACCGATGAGTATGAGCGACAATTGAGGTTCTTTACATTCACTTGTCTTTTGACTTTCCAACAGGTTTGACCACTTTTACTGGCTTGCACCTTCAATAGGATTTGCTCCACGATCTAATATTCACACTGATAATGCTAGTAATAACGATACCGCTTTGGCTGAGCTTGGAGTAATGTTACAAGAATGAAAGATTCACTTTGATCCGATAATATCTCGGGTTAGATGCTTTCGTCATATCATTAATTTAGTGGTCAAGGGCTCTCTCTGGGACTCTGAAATAGAAGCCTTCGAGGCCAATATTGCCTATAATGCCAATATAGCCAAGAGGTCATAACTCTTGCAGTTATGCAGGAAGAAAGTTTCTAGTGGGAAGTTACATAGCATAGGAATCTGGATTTTATATACACTACAGCGTCGTGATAACCTTTCCTGAAAGGTTCGACTTGCACGTGGCCAGGAGTATACTGGACCCTTAATACCTTTAATTAGTAACACCTTACGGTGGTCTAGTAATGTGGAGCAGCTGGAACGGGCCTTTGAATTTCAGGATATTTTAGAGGGGTTTGCCAGAAGTGATTTTACGGTAGAAAGACATGCAAAAACAAGTCACTTATCTTATTTAGTACTATGTGCAATCCAACTGCAGGAGAAGGATCAGGATAACCCAGATATTATTACTTGTGATAGGCTTACCTGTGATTATTGGGATAACTTGAAGACCATCATTCAAACCTTGAAGCCTTTTCAACGCCTTATTCTGTAGCTGCAGGCTACAGGAACCCAGAGGAATCATGCAAACAGATATCTTGCTCGTCTCTTTCCGGCTATGATGACCTTCTGGCTTCCCTGCAGGATGCTAAAATGGGTGATTCTGACTCCTCAATTTACAGTTCACACCTATTGACCTCGATAAACCATATGTGGGCAATTCTTGACCTATATGTACCAATCGATTTCTGGTTTTACTATTGAGTGTGAGGAATATTTACCCTAATTTATTGTCACTCAAGGTTGATAGATATACTAGCTGAGTGTAGTACTAACTTGGTTAATAGGTATTACTCACTAGCAGATTGAGTACCAGTACTCTATTCTGCTGTTACACTGGACCCAGATACTAAGCTTAAGTACTTTGAAATCAAATAGTGTAAGCATCTCGATTGCATACTATTGGCTACCTCTAAGACTAAAGACTTGTTGACTTTAGCATACCGCACATTACAGTATATGGATACTACACCAGCCCAGCCATCCACCACCCCAACGCCTAGTACTGAATTGGAGATTTTACCTGATGACAATCTTTCCAGCTCGAAGCAGAAATAGCGCGCTCCGCTTACCCAAGAGGAAAGTGACAAGTTCGACCACTTTCGGGGAGCAGAGGAGGAGGATAAGGTTCCAGATATCTTGGCTTATCGGGCTGTACGATTAAATAATCCCCGGTGGCCTCAGCCTGCCCACATGGCTATGGAAATATGTAGTATTCCCGCTTTGAGTGCGGAGGTAGAGAGGGCATTTAGCTCATTACGTTATCTATATTCTTTGTTCTATAATACAAATTGATTCTAATACTGCTATGGCTTACTTTAGTACTGGGTGAAACTTATTGGCAATAATCCTATTACGGATCGTCATAGGTGGTTCAGAGATAGGGATATAGAGGCTATTGAATGTATGATTCCTGGCAGAAAGCAGGCTTAATTTTATACAAGCAAATTATTGAGATAGAGGTTATGCTCAAGGATCTGGAGGATTGGGCAGTGAAGATAGTGCATGGGAAGGGTATAGGTTCCAGTAGTTCAGAACAAGGCTCTGATCTAAGCGGGCTTGGTGTATAATCTGACTATTTGTTTCTATAGGCATGAGCAATGTTTAGTGCGACTAAGGATATGGCTATTTGTATTGCAATAAATTCATTTAATCTACTGGAAACAATTTATACTATCTGACTAATACAGGATTCAAGTGAGACACTTATAGGGCCCTGTAGTCAGTCCCGGGCAGAGGCAAGGACGGACCATGGGATCGGCGTCCATCCCGGGCAGAGCCATGAAAGTTGGCGTCCATCCCGTCTTAAGCGAAGGAGGGACGGACTGGACGCTTGGGAACATTGAATTTGTTTGGGTAGATTAGGAAGGAATGCAAGGGAGCCGTTCATATGGGATTGTAGATGTGACATGGGGAAAATATCAATAAAATGAAAGGGAACTAACGGAAATTAAAAGCGTACTCGGAATCTCAGAAAGGACAAACTGCGAGATATGAGTCTTATCAAGTGAGTATTTGTGGCACAAAGTCGAAATAGCTAACGGAGAGAGAGGACAAAGAAACCCAAGGGAAGTGCATTGAAGGGACGGATTTTCTAATTTTGTTATCGTTTAGAAATATTGATATAAAGACCTGCTACACCAAGCGCGAGGCGGCGGGGCAAGGGGGTATTACAATAAGGATATACATGGCAGGGAAATATTATCACATGTCAGCATAACTGGTGCACAAAAGCCATAATTAATTATAGCTTTTGTTCCACCTGGGAGCTGCCTTCGTTGTGGGAGAAACTTCATACCAGTCGCACTACTAATCAATTTCCCCAACACTCCAGCAACTAGCACGCTTTCTTTTAGCTGTTGAATGGTTTGCCTTTGCGCCGCCTAGGGCAGGAGTGGTGGGAGTGGCGCCAGTCAAGGTGCCAGCAAATCCAATTGTGGTAAAACCTGTTAGAATATCACGAAGGTTCCATATCCCCTGCCCTTGCCCTTACCATAACCACGACCACAGATCACCTACGACAATGAATGTTTTCCTACAGGAAGTTATGTTTCGGAAAGTGTTGCGGAAGATGTTAGTTGAAGCAATGGTTGTTTGTACTCGTGGTTAGTTGCAGCGGAGATGTTTAGAAGGTTTGAGGAATCGCACTAGGGTGTGTTAGACTTTTGGGACAAAGGTGGTCAAGAGATGGAAAACGGAGAATGTAACACTACAACGATTGGGAAACAAAGGACGGTTCAGCAGGGTTAAGGATTGTACTAGAAGAAGGGGAAAGCGTGTAAGAGGATGAGACAAGTGAAAACGAAGAAAGGGATTGAGGGATGAAATGTTTCGAAGAATTTTTGGTGTGGTGTGGAACGAAAAAGGAAATACGGGAAATGGATGTAGGAGAGATTGGCGATGAAGAATGGTTTTCTTCTGTGGTTTGTATTCGTGAATCTATAGGACGCTGCTGGCAGCACAGAACGAATAAGAATCCCAAGGTATAGTGCAAAGTGACACAAACCGGGTCCTCAAAACAGGCCAAATGCGATTTTGAACTAGTGACTCAAAAAGAATAAAAGAAATAAAGAAAAACCAGTGAGAGAAAGCGATCTGCAAGGAGACGCGGCCAGTGGTTTTTTTGTTAAAATTAAGAAGCTTATGGGAAAGTAGTTCAAGTTTGAAAAGTGAAAGTTTTGGTCAGAGTGAAACTAGTGATAGATTCTACTTAGTAGCAGGATAAAATATACTGTAGAAAAAAAAGATGACTAAGAAATAATAATATTGAAAAGGAAATAGAGTAAAGATTGTAATAGACATAATAATTAACAATTCAGAAGGTATAAACTTCTCTTACTACTTGATTCCGCATTTTTTCATTTTTGGCCTAGTGAACCTTAAAGTCTCAAATATTATTAGACATCCTCTTGGGCCATTCAAAGCACCGAAAACTACTGCCTATCTAGAATAGGCAAGTTGTGATTTTTTACGAGTAGATATCGATAGTAAATATCATTGCACTTTACTAATCATGCCTTGGCAACTCTTGGCTGAATCCCGATCGGCAGCAACGGAATTTCCGTTTCACCGGAGGTCCCGCCTTTAGTCACTTTCAACCGTACTCCCGACTCATCAGAGCGCAAATAATTTGAAAACCCGGTGTGAGGTTACCGTGTTTGGCTACCGACAGTTTAACCTGTGGGGTCTCCACCTGGTATGTGGGAACATTGGTTGACTCAACCTGTTCCATTTACGCCTCATCCTCTCTGTCTTCCTCCTATACCTCGTAACTCAATCCGACGTACTCACCTTCTGGGTCGGACTCCAGAAGGTCCTCTGGTACAGCAGTAAGCGATTTCAAGGAGTTAGAGCATTGGGTGGTTGAAGAAGCCTCAGCAGCTGAAGACTGAGCAACATCCCTTCTGTACAACCAATGGTTGACCTTGTAGATGTTCTTCCAGACCTGCATAATTCATTAATCAACCAATAGCCACGGCAATACATTCATATTGTAGATAAGATTGTACTTACTTGGTTCTCATACTCTGTTAACTTATTCCAACGCATAATTATCGCATCCGAGATTTCTTTCGTCATTGTGGTGGGACCTAGATCCTCTTTAATCGTTTGTCTACTATGATGGTAGAACAATAAATAACTATTCATCGGTTTCTCCGGCCCTTCCCGATCGTCTGGTAGGAGGTTCCCTCGCCTTTTGGTAGGTTTTCACTCTTTCTTTGTACCACTTTGGAATAAAGTCCGATCCTGCTGCTCCGGTGCATGTTTCATCCAATTACGAATAGGTTACTGGCAAACAGGAAGCGCATCACTGGCGGCATTGTGGGACATGGTTGTGGAGGTAAGAACCTAGGAACCAGTTTCGTGACAAGACCCGAACAGGTTCATGTTTATAATCACTGCTAGAGCATGAGCAGCATCAGAGCGATGACGTTTATAATAATAACGAAGTGGCCAAAGAAGACGATCATGGAGTGGATATAATAATCACAATATAAAACAATTTACCGAATCTTCCAAAACATGAACTCGGTATCATACGTATTGGTTTGTGTGTGAGAAAAAGTAATTTGTCGATGAAATTGGCGTCAGTCGGATAGAAATAAACTATTTGTATAACGCCAGTGAAATGGAAGACAGGTAATAGGTAATGTAATTTGTATATTTAAATTGGAAAGTGATAAATAAGTAACAAAGGGAAAGGGAAAGGGCTTACAGCTGCCGGTTCATGGCGATGATCAAGGTTATCGATCACTGCCGGTGTCCGAGAATTCTTCTCCGTAGTTGAAGCCATATCGGTGGATTGAACGAGATTTGTTATCGAGTTCCTGTTATACGTTCTATCACATAAATCTGTATAATGACGTTAATGATTTTGGTTAAAGCGTGTTGACGTGGTAGAGAGCAACTAAACTGTCAGTGTGGCGTGACTGGCGCGGTGCGTACGGTGAGAGCTCTGGTGGAAATATGTTGGGCGAAAGTTACACTGTCAAGGTTCGTAGTTGCGATATCACAAGCACTCTTAACTCGAAACAGCCCACGGTTTGCAGAATAGCAAGTGAAGTGTTGGGAGGTCAGTGTCAGGTGTGATGGTAGAAGGAGGTAGGCATAGCGGGACTAGAAAGACTGGGAGGACAAAAGAAAAAGGTTTCATCAGGGGCCGGGCATGGGGTTGACAGCACGACTGGTACCTATAGGTAACAGGGTACCCGCGTAATAGTAGCGATGGTTGCCCTTTGGTTCAAGGTTTCCTGAAATTTGTCCACCTCGATATCATATCTATATACAGTCACTCGGCAAAATTGTTCGTGATGTGAGACAATGTTTAATTGCGGTTGCGGCATATGGTGGCGCAGTGCCGGTGGGGTTGTCAACGGGCATGCCTGCGCGCGAGTTCAAGTTTATGATCAACAACCACTGGCACCTGTCAACATTCAACAGTCAATTGACCTGCCATAAATTAAACTAGCTAATATTTTGTATAACCTCCCCTTGCTTCTAAAACTGCAGCCACTCTCTCAGGAATTGATTTCCACAACTTCGCGAAAAACTCTTCACGAATTGTCTCCCAAACCATTGGTAATACCTGTGTAAGTCTTCTCCTAACAGCCTCTTTTCCTCCTGGAGTATTTGTAATCCTTGGATACTGCTGGTGCAATCGCTTTTTAAGCTCAGCCCATACATGCTCAATAGGATTTAAATCAGGGGAATAAGGGGGGTGGTCTACAACCTCAATACTGTTTCTCACCAACCAATCCATAACACTATATGCATTATGAACAGGAGCATTATCCAGCTGAAGAAGAACATCTTCAAGTTGTATACCAAAGGAAATCATTTGATGAATAACAGGAAAAAGATATCTTCTCAAAAATCTAACATATCTGGTCCTATTAATAGTTTGAGTAATAGGAACTAATTGACCTTTTCTTTTACCCCAAAAGCACCTTCAAACCATAAGCGAGATTACGTTATCCTTCTCCTTTGGGTGTACTCAATCAGCCAACCACTTCTCTGCAGGTTCTCTGAATACCCATTGTTGCTTTAGATTTTTGGATTTCTCCACACTACACTCATTACTCCAAATCACCCTTGTAAAAACCTCAGCTGTCCAGTCTCTATGAGCTGTAGCCTATCTCAATCTCTTAGACACATGATCAGGCTTTAGCCTAGGTCTTGACTTGGCTATCCATGTTTTAATGTTTGCTTCTCTGAGTACCCTGTCCACTATGCAGGCAAACTTCATAGGTAATCATATCCAGTCACTTTGGGTTGCACAAAGAGTTACCAGTATCAAGAGCAATACTGGGTGCATAGCGATCTCTGAAGGCGCATCTGGTCATTTTCCGGTTAGACTTGGCTGCCTGTATTATTGTACGATGCTGTTGACCACTCAAAATGGGGGTGCGACTGGGGCGAGGGAGACTTTCAAGAGATTTGTTTTCTCATGCACAGACAAGAAAGCTCTTAACTGTTGTCCATAGGCATCTAATAATTTGAGCCACCAAGGCAATATTCCGGAGGCAGTAGAAAAAGGCGACTATCTTGTCCTTACCTGTAAGGCTCATTTCTCTCTAGTTGGTTTTAGGTGTAGGTTGTTTTTGTGCATCATACTTCCTATTTCCAGAACGCTTAACCATTGGTAAAAAAGGTAAAGGAAATAATTAATCAATTAATTAGGTAAAGAAGGCTTTGGTGGGTGTAGATTTGTAAATGATCACGGTCATGATGGGGTGAATAGTCACGATCAACTTTACACTTCATTGAAAGCTGTCGTTTTGGCGAGGCAGCTTAGTCATCTGAGAACAGTTTCATGAACACTTCTGCCGAGTGACTGTACTTAACTCCTACACCTAACCCTCCTCCTAATTTGCATTGTGGTTCACATTGTGGTAGGATTCCTAAGAACGGGAAGACTTGTGATACTATCTGTCTACTATGGTGTCAATAGTGCTGCACCTGATATTACTGAGGACAGAAATACTAAAATAAAGGTGTCTGTCACTCGAAATAAAATGAAAATTACAGTTCTATCAAATGCTGTTTGACCCTTTAAGAAATAGCTAATGGAGAGGGTATGTGTTCCCAATATCACGTTGGTTTATGTCATCGTGTTGCCTGCTACTCATATTTTCTAACATATTGGAGAGGTTCCGTACTATTCAAACAGTCCTGATACCAGTCAGGATTTAAAGTTGAATTATTTTCATAGTATTAACTATGAAACTGAGTGTCTGCGATTTTGATGGATGAGCAATGCTTCTGCAGGACTAACTCACCTCTCCCTTGAGGTTTGCAGTTCCATGGTCTGTCATACCGTGAAATCGCTTTAGCCTTTTAGCCAAAAGGTTTCTACATGCATCACTCTCTTTGGTGACAACTTGAAATTTGAAGAAGGTTTGTTTTCGGGGTTCATGTTCTAAACTGGATCTCCACCACACTGTGTGAGAGGAGCAACCTAAACCTAAACCCTGTACACAACCCTCCGTCACCTCTGTAGAGCAAGCTAAACATTTCGGTCTCTATTTCTCACTCTACCACCTATAAACTATTCACATCTGATATGCTTCTCAAAGTTCAAGATAGCTTTCGTAGTTGTATCTGCAATAGTATCCGGTTCGCTCTTGGGCTCTGGGCTGTATACGCAGAGAGTTGTTTATATCTTTGAACTATCGCCGATGTACAATTTAACGAAGTGTTTCCTGTTATTGTCTACACCTTTTCCGCCTAAAATATCACAAGATTAATTGTTAATTATCTCACGTTAGAGTTGATGTTTGTTGGCTGAACTACAGAGCAGCCATCTAATCCTCGCTGAAGGGCACAGGACACTTGTACAATATAACACATAGGTTGAAAATTATTATGCGTGCCGAAAGGCTTAGGCAATAAAAAACGCACTGTAATAGGTGTTACAGAAAGTTTATCTGACATGCGGCTGTTGAGAGATCCAAGTTAGACAACGGAGAGTTTGGCGGGAAGGGTCATGGTGCGCGTTTCAGTCATTGTCCCAGACACGAATTCTGAGGATAGACAAATAATTATCTGAAACGGCTAGAGACTGAACTTGAACTTTGGTAAAAGCTGTGGGACAACACACTTTGCAGGGTGGCTTCTCTATCGGTATTTAAAGGTACTGAGTACAAAATCCTGCTTTTTTACTTTAAAATTTGACATAGGGTTTTGACTATGTCTATATGATAGCAGAGGAGAATTTGAGCTCATTCTAAGCGGTTGTGGTCGAATAGGGAATGGGCCTATAGCAAACGCGAGATTGCAAGCTTTTATCAACGCACATTATCAATAAAATAAAAACGTAAAAAGCCTAGCCGCATTGTCCTACCGCTATAGAATATAATAGGTTGGGAAATTTGAGCATATATGAACTGTTTATCCAGCTTTCAGAACTGAAGAAAATTATAATTCCTCAGGTTGGCCGGAACCAGGATGATATTGACAAGCCTTGCAATGGGCTAGCCCGGGTCAAAAAAAAGGGCTGACCCGGCCCAGCCCAAGCCCAAGGAACTATAGCCCAGGCTAACCGAATGAGCATATCGGGCCCCCGAACCGATGAACAACCATAAAAGAGATGAAGATAAATCTATTAATCCTAGATTAAAATACAGAATTGCCAATGAGAAAAGATGGTACTTGAAATAGGAAATGAACACAACACAGTGAGAAATAGTAGTGATTATTTTCAATACAAAGAGTGAATTTTATATGGACTGCCAACTTCGGAGGCACTCGGTTGACTCAATTGTTTCAACATTGACAGAGTGACGGGAGTCAGAAATAGTCCACTTGCCTCCTGAGAATTCGCATTCAGGTTCGGAAGACATGGCAGTAATTGATAGGAGGGTAATTTCCCATGCCGCAAGTGTTGGGTATTCGTTTTATTGACAACTCTCCTGCCACCAACTGGAAAGCAAAATGGCAATTGGAAAAGGAAAATCAGGAAGACAATTAAGTGGATATTCAGGTGGAGATACATTGTAGATATAGAGATGGTTGGGTTGAATCTTACCGCTTGTAGTAACGCGCTTCCGGAAAGCCATGTGCTCAGATAATCGTTTCCCAGGTGATACGGATTGCAAGACACCATACAAACCTTAAAAATGAGTTTAATCCTTGGCCGGGCTTGTCCCCCCGTCAGCCCGGCCCAGCGCATGGAAGCCCAAGATCGAGCCCAGCCCAATGAGCCCGACCCTGTCCAACGAATAGCCCAGGCTAGCCCAACGAAGTCCTGACCCATTGCAAGGCTTCGATATTGAACGACGATGAAACGAAACGTCGATGACTATATGCGCTGTGAGAGCTCTGCACTACCAAAGGCGAGTAGGTTCACCAAGATCGTTCCACAACATGCTCTATTCAACAGCTCTCCACTTCTCGCACCACAACTCCACTTCTCAAGGACTGCACTGATCTAAACCTACAGACAGGAAAAGTCAGGAGTATAACGTGAAGACAAAGATCGGTTATTCCATAGTTCCGAGCATCACCGCATACCGGTAGTACTAACACCTCCCAAACTCGTCTCCATTTCTTCCTTGCGCCCGCGGGCTATCAATCATTCTAATCAAAGAGACAACAAAATTAACTCCTCAAAGACTATCAAATTTCCTTTCCGTGTTCCCGTGCACCAACAAGAAATTAAAAATAAATTTAGGAACAAAGACTTCCGACGGTTTGGCACTCCCTCGCCGTTTGTATCCTTGTCCTTCGAAGCGCTTTTTCAAAGCGAACCTCAAGAACCACCGCTCCAACGAAGCCGATGCGCCAAAGAAAACAACTTGCGGGAGGGGAGTCAACAGGCGTAAATAAAGGAACAGCCTCCCCCGGGAATATTTGGCGGGTATGCGGACGGACGGGCGGGCGGGCGACAGGAACCAATAACGAGTTGACCGACTGGTGACAAAAAAGCCCGTGACTGGTTAGACGGAGGGATGACAAGAGGACCAATGACGGATAGTGATGATAAGGTACGGGTAGACAAGCCGGCGTACAAATCTGCCCGCAGACAAGGGAACAAAGCCCGGAACCTGCCGAGTAGCACACATGATTTCAAACAAGGAAGATGGATACATTCGAGGACTAACTATAAACGACGTTAATGGTAAATATATGTTTTGAGCTTGATGTTCCAGAGTCTACAGGAAATTCGGAAAGTTGTTGACAGCTAACCTGCTTCCCCACCAACACCTCCCAACCTCGACACACCGAAAAACACAATATTTCAAATATGATAGTGGAAATAAAGTCTAATTAGAAATTACACTTTCTGTATTGGTGTTCGGATTTCCATATATACATGTCGACAATTGTAGCGGCTATGATACCCGGCAATTGTACAGAATGTATTTGGAATCCGGCATACCCGTGGTTCAAAACCAGATTACAGGCGTGTCAACATCCACCCTGTGCTCCACGGTAACAACGATACTAGAGACCTAGGCAGGGCTAAGCTGGTGGCATTTGCTATCATGTTACGGGAGGGTGCAGACCATTCTACAAGAGGAAAGCTGAAATCTGTGGCTGCGGTTATACCTGTCCTCTAACATTTGCAATCAGAACAGTTGCCAACTCCGACTTTGTCAGAATACGGTATCGTATTCCGCTACACGGTAATAATTACCAATCATATCTAACCGCTCTCCCTCTATTCATTACAAATAGACACAACTTTCACTACAGATCTGTTTTTCCCCAACACCAACCGCATTAACCCTCAGCTATCAACTAACTCCGGTGAATGTACATACGCGTAACCACACATCGAGCGACAATAGTGCAACACTTTGAACTGGTGTCTAGTCCGACACTATCCGCGAACAACAGGCAATCTACAACTGAGACCTCTGTTACACATCACGAATTTGGCCGTTCTGGAGTTGAGAGTAACAATGACGATGAATTCAATTGCGCACTTCACGAGCTCTGGTCACTAGTCAGACCACGGGGGAGTTCAGGAGTTGTGGGGGAGGAGCCCGATGGAGCTGAAGGAGGAGGATGCATGCGGGTGGCCAAATGCAACACAGACAATTCTACAATTGCGGGAACTTAGTCAAACATCGGAGTCTGAATCACGGTCCCGAATGAAACTGTCTACAATCAAGCACATTTATAATACGCCGAGACTGATACCAAGTTGAAGAAAGCAACCCCGGCATCTCCTCCAGGTTCCGCGCATTGATACCCATAACCCAGCAGCCACAGGAAGAACCTCTTTAATGAGCCCAAGAGTATTGACCAGGAACTGTCAGATCTGGCTCTGCGCGATAGGCGTGGATGAGACATCTGCCGCAGCATAATCGCGTGCTCAGTTTGATGCAGGTGGCGTGGCTAACCGTGTGTCCCGATTCCTGAAGAGAAAAACCACCTGGTCGGTGATGTTACCAAGAAGATCAATTTGAAGAATAGGAGAGTTGCCACCCCCATTAGATGAACCCGTGCACGGGGAAAGTAATGCTGTTATTGCCCTGCGGCCTCAGAAAGTGGTGAAGCGTTGGACTGAGAACAAAGATTAGTATCAGATAGGTTGGCAGTCCAACAACCTACAAACCCGACAACTGCCACCAACAAAGCAGAAATGCACTAGGCTCTTGCACAGCACGTTTGACCCGCTAAGCTGTCCACCCCATAGGACCCGCATAGTCTAATGCAAGACAAACTTTGCATTAGATGAGGGTTGACATTAGGTTTTCGGACGAGCTGGGAGAGATGAGAAACAAAACCGCACACATAATAATTATGGTTGCATCAATGTCATGGAAGCCGTCAATAACCTGGAGAGCACTCAGGTCATATTTACAGCGAGTATGGGAAAAGGCCAAATGAGAAAAACGAAAAGTGTTATCAAGATGAACCTTGTTACTACCCCGATATAACGAGGCTAACAAGTATGACATTATAACAGGACCAAAGCCCCAAAGTATGCTAGAGAAAACAACATTCAGATACTGGCCTGTGTCCATGTTAGCCTGATTCTCGCCACATTAATAAGATTGAGACAAACTGTTATTCAATAATTACTGCAATGGATGTCACAACATGCACTCTCCGGGGAGTTTGACATTATTTCAAACCCATGGTGACAGGCAGCAGTGGTTGAGAGCTCAATACTGAAGACCATTTCCCCACTGGACAATCCTATGGTTGTAGTGCCGATAACCTGACCTTGCGCTTCATTTGCTATGTAATTAGCCATCAAAACGCCGAGGGCAGGTGAGGGGAAATGGGCAGGGAAGCTAATATCTCGCTCTTTGAAAAATTAGATGAAGTTGGTGTTAATTGCACCACTGATGCAAAGGGTTGGTGGATGGGTTGCGGGGGTCGGTATAGCGGTCGTGAACAAGCTGGGGGTATGAGATTGTGGAATTTCGGCTGGAGATGAATGATGATTGGTCGGAATAGTTGGCCTCTGGTCCATGTTTGTTGGTTTGGCTTTCCTGGTACGAATTGAGTGAGTGGAGGATCGTGGGAATGTATGGGGTCCACCTGATTTAATACTGGAGGCAGTAAGGTCGGGTAATTTTGCAGTGCTTGGATGATTCAACCTCGAGGTAATCATACTGCTATACACGCCAATAAGAGTAATATTAGTACCTCCCAGTACTGTAAGGCTCAAAATCTGGTTTCTGGATTTTGAAGTTCTTCTAGTTACTTTTAGCATGATTTAGAGACAAACGCAGCGCGATTGAGTATTTTTGATGAACGCAGAGTAATAGTGATATGGTATGTTTGAAGGAGGAAGGGAAAAGCTTTCTTTCTCAACGTAGGGAGATTTCTTCACCTGTCTTCAGAAGAAAGTCAAACTGAACGAACAAACATTGAACAACACCCAAGACTAATTAAATCGAACAAATTGTAATGTGCGAGTGAAGTACACCCAGCAATAAGACTTTCCTTGAGAGGGGAGGGACCGATTGATGGGAATTTCATGCATTGACCTTCTTTCCTTGATGCTTAGTTTTCTCGTCTTTTGAATCTACCGATTTCGACCTTTTTACATTACCTTTTCCGCACCGAACTTTCTTTTTCTCAGTATGAGTAGGGGTCGTCGATAACATGGACTATGGAGCGTTGCAAAATGTAATACCTTACATAAACACTGTTAGGTTTAAATCATGTCAAGTCCTAGTTTCACTACTGGAAAATACAAGTAATAAATGATCATAATATTATGAGAAAATATTTATTATCATCTTGAGAATTCGTAGTTTAATTAATATTATAAACTGTTCTTTTTACTTTAAATTACTATTACTTATTCTACGATCTTGAATACTGCAAATCTAACCATTGAAAAACTTGAAATAGACTAGAAATGGACTGATAGGATAATAAAGGAAAATTTATTTGGTAGAATTTGTCCTTCAATAAAATATTGAAACCTAACAAGAAGGAAATATAGTTGACATTGGCAAGAATGTTAATTGGGAGAGAATTAAAACACCACGGTCCAATCTATATTGCTATTATAAGACGTCTTGTTTCTTATATTCAACTGAAAAATAATACCAATAATTCCCAAAATCTTTTGTTTTTAAATAAATTACCTTTGAAAATAAAAGCATTATTAGTTAAGATGAGAACAAAACTACTCAAGAGTGGCAAGTAGAAAAAATTATTTCCTAGGAATTATGTCTTTGTTCTCCTCATACTTTGACAGCCAACTAGCTTGAATATTCAATCTTTGAAGGAATTTTAAGAACTTGGAAAATATCCAACTGAAATGGCAAATATGTGAATGTGAAAATAAAACATTAAATACAACACTATATGGGTATTGATAAGGATAATGACATTGTATAGAAGTTGTATTTTAATAAGTGTGAGAAATAAGGATTCAAAGCTTATATGGCAACAAGGCGAGAAATGAGAAAACCAGGAAATATAATTCTGAATCAAATTCAGCTATGATACAATCATTTGCAGTCAGAAAGACAGGAAAGTAAGAAATAAAGTAACAAATAAAGTAAGCAAATTTTGTCATAAATCTGGAATAGAAAGAAAAAAAAGAAAAACAGAACTGTTAATTTATTTAAAGGAATAGGAACTTTTTGAGCATCAGGTATTATGTTTTAATGAAGATACTCAAGCCGGGGTTCTTTTTCTTATTTGCAGACCCAGGAGTATATTGTTACAAATATTGCTTGGCGGGGAAAGGTTGTTTATGTGACGAATAGTGATGAGTCACAGGTATGTTATTGTTACACTGATAGGACTCATTGGAGTCATATGATTTATTGAGTGTGAGATTTGTGACTCTTTCACACATGGCTCAAATATGAGGCATGAGACGTGTGTTAGATGAGTATGCCTTGTGAGTGTGCCTTGTGGGTATGCCTGGGGCATATGATTTATGTTTCGCACATGACCTCGTTAAGAGGTCATGCGTTTCGCACATATGACTCAGTCAAGTCATATGACTTGTTTATTATGTTATGATTGATTTATGAGTTTCTGTACATGACCTCACTATGAGATCGTAGGTTTGGAGCATGTGACCACTTTGGTCACATGACTTGTTTATTATGATTTAGCTTTGCACATGTGACCTCTTTGGGTCATATGACTAGGGGCGGGAAGAATACTAGATAAGGAGGCGGATGCAGCCGCGGATGATAGGTTCTTTACGCTTTGTTCTATGTACCTTTCCTCCGTCTTTCACCCCTTGTCAGTAGTGAAGGTTTGGTCTCGATCCAATCAGAGCCCTTGATTTCTATCTCACTATAGGCTTCAAGTTATTAACTTTGAACACCTTTCCCGGGCTTGGTTTTTATACCTCCTCCTATATTTACTAGAGGTTCTTTCTTCCTTCTACTTATCATTTCGGTGGTTCACTAGAGTTGCCTCCTCACAGTCGCAATAGTTAAGTGAGCTTCTGCCCCCACCGTCACATCTGGTCTACCTTTGTCCGTGGCTTTGTCTCCTGCTGTCGAGAAGAACCTCATCCTAGAGGGCGAAGTCACTCGCCTTCGGCATCACAACTCGGTTCTTTCTCGCCAATTTCATCTCCCTGAGAAAGCGATATCTACCATGACAGCTGTCCTGGCCTCTGAACGCGATACAGTTTGCAGTTGGGTTATGATTTTGGTGGCTGAAGGTCCTACGGTTATCACCATTTCACTTGTCCCCTCAGACGCTTCAGTTACTATGGCGGTCTCGGTTGAGTGGCGTGGGCTGGACCCTGACAGTTCTCAGGGTCCAGCAGAGGAGCTCCCTTAGCGGAATGTTGCACCCCCTGTTATTCCAGCCCCTCCTGCAGCTTCGGTTTTGGATACTGGTATAGGTGGACCGGTTCATGATTCGTCAGGTCCAGTTGAGGTGTTGGCTCCTGCTGTGAGTAAGGTCGATTCTGGCATGGTGGTACCAGTTACGATAGTATCACTCCCTTCGGGTGGGAAGGTGCCTGAGTCCTCTGTAGCTGAACCCGTGGCTGGTTGGGGTAATGCCTTTAGTGGCATCCTCCCTCTGGTGGTTGATGGTGATAAGTGTGGCCCATCCACTCCTGTTGCTAGACCCACACCCGGGGGTGGTAAGAGGAAGAGAAACAAGAAGCACAGGGTCAAACAAGACCAGACTTTACCTGTGCTACCTGGTGCCGACTCAGAAGGGTCATTGTCATAGCCAGTACAGTACTGTGAACCAGGTATTACTAAGTCTGCGGCAGATTCGCCGCCTGTACTGTGAGCTGAGGAGTTGCATGAGGAGTTGAATACCTAGGGATGTTCAGTTAGGTACCGACAGCTTGGGTTCTATGTCATCCTAATTACTTCCATAGAGGTTTTTGGGTTGCGCTGCCGGTGTAGTACTCTCCATAATTCTCTAGGACGGTTTATACCCCCTTGGCCAGGGAGCCCTGATCCTGTAAGTTTGCTTTCCCTGGGGGCTATGCGCTTGGATATTACATGTTTCGTTTGTTTGGGAAGGGGGATGGGTGTGAGGATAGTCAGCGGGGTGTCCCAAGATCATAGAGTGGGGGTGCTCAGGCGGGTTTCTACTATAGAGGAGGATATCGCGGGGTCATATTTAGTTGATGGTAGTGCAATTTTGTATTTTGTATAGGTAGCTTAGCTGACGGGTAGGTAGGGCTGAGCAGGATTTTTCTTTACTGTTGATGGCTTTGTATTTAGTGTTCATGTTGGGGTCTGGTGGGGGCATGTTTGAGGTCCTGGATTAGAGGTTTAATTTGTCCGTAGTTAGGGGTATCTGGGATGTGACAACCTGTGGGCCTGGCCCTGGGGCTTGTCATATACCAGTGTTGGCCGTACTAGTTTAAATAAAACTAGATGGAATTCTGAGTATTTTCCTACTTATTACTTTAACGAATATAAAACCTCTTTAAGATCTTTATCTTTATTGTAACATTATTGTTACACCAGGGAGAGCTCTGTACCAAGAAGAGTTAGAGAAAGCTTAAGATAGGCATTCCTGATAGAAGACAGTGGTCTTGTACTATCGGTAACATTGGCAGAGGCCTAGTACTATCATAAGATTAAGGAAAGAAACAGAAGAAGAGAGGTATTGTTCCCCGTCACCAAGAACTAACTAACCAAGGATGGATCATTACATTACAAGGCGTCACCCAGTGCGACGCCAAATGATTCAAGGCGTCATCCTTCCACCCGGAAAGGGAAGGAGATATCCACATTGACCTTGAAAACCTTAACCTAGGGGGATATAGCAATGACCTAGATCACGTCTGAGCAGAGCCCTCAATGGCAGCACGCCCAGTAACCGCTGAAAAAGGATCACCAGTTAATAGCTCACCTGGAGGAACTCTATGACCCGAGCCAATGTCGGACTCATCAGTACCTGGGCCACCAGCCCCAGCTGCTCCAGCACCAGGCACTACTATACTTGGAATCACTGAGAATCAGCTGCAGATATTTCTAGCAGCAACATGAATCACAGGACAAGGAAACAACCAATGACTAAAAGCAAAAGCACTCGATACATATGAAGGACCCTTAGATAAGCTACGAATATTCCTGGCACAATGCAAAGAATATTTCCCCATTAAGGGACATCTAGATTACCACGATGAGATCAAGATTCCATATGTGAAAGGTCTACTATGAAGACTCGTGGGGCAATGGATTATGCCCTTCCAAGATGGAAGGAAGTAGAGAGAATGGGTCATGTACGATGAGTTCAAGGGGACACTCTTCGAACAATTTGGAGATCACAATACCAAAGAGAGACCAAGATGAAATTTGGAAAAACTCCAATCAGGAAAACAAGCCTTCTCAGCATACTGGAACGAATGCCACCTATTGGACTATAAGGCCGTGTTTGATAATGCTACCCTCTACATCATCCTCCTGAGAAACTGTAGTGAAAGACTCTGAGAAGCGTGCGGAATCTCAGGCTTGCGTTACATCACGGCAGCACAATTTGCAAGATGGGCCATTGATAAAGAAATCAAGTTAAGCACAGTCCAAAACAACTCAGAAAACCTTATAACATAAAGGGTGGCCCAATCATCCAGGAACGTGGATTGAAGCTTGAAGCAGCGTGCAGTTTGAGATGACGGTCGCGCATTACCATCAAGCGAGCCAAAGGAATTGGACAAATCAAGGGCAAGACAAGTTTTGAACCTGTTTAAGGAAGAATACGCGAGAAGAATGAGCGGGAAATTCTGCCTAAGGTGCGGAAAAGCAGGACCTTGGATACGAGAATGCAGAAGCTGACCTGACAGTAGATACCAAGGGACTAGAATTGCGGGAAATAATTTGTTCCAAGCTTAAAAGTGGAGCAACCTTCGCGAAATAATCGCAGAGGATATACCGGGGGAAAGCGACGAGTGTTCCCAGTAAATGTTGTTGTGGGAGACCCAAGATATGGACCTGGAAAACCCATCACATTAGCGAACTACTACACGGTACTACACACACAAAGAGGAGAAGAATACCGAGATTATGTGGTAATCAAAACAAAGATACATTATGAAAAATATGAAGAAACAACAATATATGTGATGCGCGGCTCCAGGGCTACCATGGATTTCATCGACAAGGAAATCAGCAAATATATACCACCTCACCATCAAAAAAGTAAAGAAAGCGAGACAGTTCTGCCTGGCGGATGGAAATCCAAGGGCAATTGGTCCTATAACCCATACGGTGACAGTTCCTGTAGACATTGACAGCTATAGGGAAATGGAAAGCTAGCAGGTATCAGATCTCAAGAAACATAAGATAGTCCTCAGAATGCTATGGTTGCAAAAGAATAACCCGACAAGCAATTGGAATGAGAACAAGATTACCTTTGCAAGGGAAGGATGTCCAACACATTGTCGTAACAGTTCGCCTGTGGCCTACTCGACACCGCCACTAGAAGCGGAAGATGAAACTTTGCAAGCAAGGTTCGTGGAGATGCGGCAAAATAAGAGAGTCCAGATACAAAGGCTGGACGAAGAGGCAAAGGTGCCTACCAAGTGTTCCAAAGGGGCAGCAGAACATGACCTGTATGCCAATAAAGGAATCAAGATGCCTGCTAACAGGCAGGCAACAATAGCGACAGCAGTAGCTATCGGACTACCAGAAGGCACCTATGGACAGATAGCACTCCGAAGTGTTCCAAGAGTCAAACATCAACTCATGATCATGGCAGGTGTGATCCTTGTAACCGGTACGGGTACTTGGTTTTTGGTTTTGTTTTATGTTTTGTTTTAAGTATCGCTTTGATACTTGGTTTGTTTTATGTTTTGTTTTAAGTATCACTTTGATACTTAAGGAGTTTTACCAAAGAGTATCAATTGATACCTTTGATTAGTCTCGTTCATGCTAAGACATGAACGGATTTGTGTATTTAAAGACCACCTGTTTCTATGATAGAAAAGGCAGACTTCGACAGACAGTATTTCAATATACTTGGTTGAACGGTTACTTATTTGTTCCTCAGTACAACCTCGAAGCCTCCTTTAGTTCTCAGCTCTCGCCTCCTCTCTGGAAGAGCAGGCTACCTGCCAACTATCGTATCATTACTGATAACGTGATTAGCACCTTGCGAACACGTTACATTTTTTTAACCACAGCAAGTGGTTAAGAACCTGTCCCAGGATTTAGGCCTGATCAACCTATTGATATCCACCTCAGAATGCTAGGGGAGAGAAGCGGCAGAACCTCAGCACATTCGGCTTCATCTCAAACCCAAGATACAGTCTTTGACGACCAGGAGTGGGAAGCAAATCCCACGGCAAGACCTTACAAAAAGGAAACAACCCGGGCGCTCTGCTAATGAGCAGGGCGATCCTGCAAACACGGAAGATACAGAACACCCAGGAGAATTCCCTTCTACCCCGACAAAGAAGCCTTCCTTTGAACCTCCAAACGACCCCGAATCTAGTAGAGAATCAGATATGGCTAGCACAGGAGGAGGGCCTTCTGGAGGAGGGAAATCTCGGGCAAGGCCTGAAGAAGAGGAGGTACCCGCAGCATTTGAACCCCCTAGGTTTAAACTCCACCTACCAGCAAAGTTCACAGGAGAAGGAAAAGACCTCAAACCTGAAGCCTTTGAACCATAGGCAACAGAACTCTCACACTTCCTACTCTTACAAGGAAAAGATGTGGAAGACCCTACAACCGGACTTATCATTGGATCATTCTGTGAAGGAAAGGCAACCGATGCATACCACCAATGCTGTAAGGATTTCGGTGGGAATGTAAGATTAAGAGGATCTACAGTTCTCGATTACCTGAAAGGATGATTCCAATCCTCTATAACCAACGACCTCCTATACAACAAATTCAACCAGCTCCAGTAAGTTAACGGAACGCATGTCAAGCGAATCACTGATGTGGCTACGGACCTAATAATGTATAAGGACCGAATGGAGAGAGGAAGTATCTCCAAATACATCCTGAAGGGACGATTCTACAACACCATGCACCCTACCCTCCGGCGAGAAGTAGAAACACTCGAGGAAGGTGGCGATAATATTGCAGTAATAATTGCAAGAGCAGAACGCAAGGACGCCATTCTCCATGGGACCAAGGCCTACAAAACACAGACATCTTATTGTAGGAACAGCCAGCCACAGCACAAAGCCTCCAGCAACTCTGTAGACGATACCCCATCGGTTTTCAAGAAGAAAACAACATCCTCCAAAGAATCGAGACGGCAAAAAGCAGAATGTTTTGAATGTGGAAAAACAGGGCACATGGCAAAGAACTGTCCTACAAAGAAAGGAAAAGAAAAGGCAATTAAGCAAGAGGCGTCGGCCAACAATGTTGAAAGCGATAACGCCCAATCCACTGAATATGAAGATATCCATATCGGATATATCGATGTGAAATGCAACAGTGTTCGACCTCCGGCTACATTCAAACCACACACCACTCTGGAAGGTACTATCCTGATCAATTGCAACAGGGCTCGAGTCCTATTTGACACTGGCGCAATCGGAAGAGATATGATCAGTAATGCCTTTGTCTCTGTCCATGGACTCCCAAGCCAAGACCTTAACCAACCCATACCTGTCAATAAGGCAGTAAAGGGATCATGATCCACCAGCCATAAAACATGTTCTGCAACTATTCAACTTGGTTCTTCTATACTACCCCCACAGGAAATGCTGATTGGAAATTTAGACAAATACGATGCCCTAATAGGCATGCCATTCCTGAACCGCCACAAAGCTGTAATCAGGTGTGGGGAATCAACCATCGATTTCCCAGATCAGAAGGTCAGAGTCTCATGCAAGCCAACAAGCGGAGAGTACCGAGCCGCAGTCTGTGAAGCAACTACCCAAAAACTATTGGATGAATACTCTGATGTTTTCCCAGATCAAATACCCGAAGTACTACCACCTATGAGAGAGGTGAACCACCACATCCGCTTCTGAGACCCCTCCAATCTCAAGAACCAACCCACCTACTCTATTCCTGACGCATACAAAAGCCTACTTTGTGATTGGATCAACCAACAACAAAGAAGAGGAGTCATCTACCGGGCAGAAGCCCCAGGTGCCGCTCCTATGTTTGTTTAACCCAAAGCAGATGGCAAAAGAATCCGCCCCTTGGTTGATCTCAAGCTACGGAACGAAAACACGGTTATGGACAGCTCGGCTATCCCAAACCAAACCCAGATCCTAAATGCAGTTGGACGGTCTAGATTCCGAAGTAAGATTGACCTAAGCGATGCCTCCTTCCAAACAAGGTTAGATCCAGAAAGTGAACGCTACAACAGTTTCAAAACACGCTTCTGAAGTTTCATTAGCCGGGTTATGTTACAAGGTGATATGAATGCACCCACCACCTTTATGCGAATCATGGAAAACCTCCTAAGCGAATTCCTCCACCATTTTGTTTGGGTCTAAATTGATGATATTCTCATCTTCTCGAACACCGAAGGGAAGCTAAATTCTACACTAGCAGAAACAAATCAATCCTGTTTGCCGACAAACTTGATATTCTAGGACATGTTATAGGTGATGAAGGAATACATGCAGCCCCAGGAAAAATAGTCTGTTTAACGGAATGGTCGACACTCCGGCACCAAAAGGAACTCATGCGATTCCTAGGACTAGTCAACTATATTGCCCATTTCCTACCTCACCATGCCACTGTGACAGCGCCGCTCACAGACCTTACCGGCAATGCAGAATTTGTCTGGACCCACACTGATGACCAAGCCTTCACCAACATCAAGGAATTGATTAAAAACGCCCACGTTATTCAACCTATCTACTATTGTAAACCAGAACCAATATGGCTGATTAGTGATGCATCGGATGTTGGTGTTGGAGCAAGGGTTGGGCAAGGGGCCTCCCATGAAACGGTGAGGCCGGCGGCATTACACAGCAGGAATTTCACTAACTCACAGATGAACTATGGAACAACAGACAAGGAAGCCCTTGCTGTGATGGATGCTCTTTCCGCTTTCAACCAGATCCTAATGGGCAATACCTTCACTATTGTCACCGACCAGCAACCTCTCACTAATCTTAAAACAGAGAGAATACCGGGAAGAAGAAGCACGAGATGGATAGGCGAGATCAGCAAATACGATGCAAAAATCATCTATACCCCTGGAAGTACAAACTATTTAGCTGATGCTCTCTCCCGCCTATATGAGAATCAAGACCTCGCAAACCCTCCCCTTGTTCACGACCACACAAGACAAAGCGAGGACAGCCCTGTCGACACCTCCTATGAACAAGAACCAGCGATGGCTACCGCCAGCTCTGCCGCTCCCTGCAATCCTTTCTCTTACACCATGTACGGTGCTGCAGGAACAGAACGCGGAAAAGACATTGATGAAGAATGGAAAGACAATTGCACGCTCCGCAGCACACCTCCTCACCAACCTGAACAAAGCAGACTCCACTGGTCCCATTGTTACCATGACACCTGCCCTTTTCACCAGACTGAGATCAGGTTCGGCAACAGATACCAGCGACCGTACTATATGCCTGCTGACGATTCCAAAGACACCAGCTTCGACACCATAGAAGGAGCAGAAGAGATGATCAATGAAGATAAATCGACCCAACCTCCCCATACCCTTAATCCCGTTCCAACACGATACCAAGGTTTCAAAGAACTCGAACAAGCAGCAGCCTACGTGGATGCAATATCCTATTTGCCCCCCACACAGTCAGCCCCGCCACCCTCTCCTCCCATAATCGATTCACGACCGCTATATGGTGGACCCTTACGTGTATACAATAAGGAAACCATTGTCTCGGCCATACCCCCTACTATTCCCGAGCATCGGCGTCAACTCTACAAAACCTTTGAGGAAGAGGAACCGCCTATCGAACCAACAAGAGGATCCCTAATCGAAGATGAACTAGATGTTAGATCGACCACAGAAGAATTAACCTCCTCTTTCCGAAGCCAAATGATAGTAGGATACCGCCATGACCCGATTTACTTCAAAGCCATGGATAGCTCCAGGCATTGAGATCTCGCCCCCTACAACCTATCAAATGGAATGGTCTATACCAGCACCCATTATGGTGAACACTGCCTATACATACCAAAAGGCCATATGTTCAATGGAATGACTATTAGAGAAAACGTTATTACCGAAATCCACAACAAAGGACACCATAGTGCGGATCGCAACCTCCAATATCCCTCAGAATGTGTTTACTCGCCTGAAATGCGAAAAGACCTCCGCGATTTTGTCAGGCAATGCGAACTCTGTCAGGCAAATAAGGAGCGAACACAACTTCCTGAAGGGAAATCTCAGACCCTCCAACTACCATGTCAAATATTTGAATCCTATGCCATCGATTTCGCAGGACCATTCAACAAGTCCGCCGGATATAACACCATCTTGGTAGTTGTAGATGGATTCTTAGGATACACCTAGTTAATACCAATGAAGGTTACGGACTACTCCAAAGATACAGGGAATAACCTACAACGATACTTGTTTACCCCCCACAGGTACTCCCTATCTATTGTCAGTGATGCTGATCCCCGCTTTACCGCCAGATTCTGGAAGCAAACCTTGACCTCCCTCAAAACAAACCACATTGTGGCTGCCCCAGGACAGCATGAGACTAATGGCCCAGTGGAACGAAAAATCCGAGAGGTTATGACCGGAATTAGGAATATGAACAATGAACGACAAACCAATTGGGAACCAGCCCTTGTTGAGCTCGCTGCATATATCAATGCCAGAATTTCAGATACCGTGGGGATGTCACCATACAAGGCAGTCTTTGGCCATCAATACCCCCTCCTACCTACAACACTATTTAAGAACTCCTCAATCCCTGCCTCTGATGACCATGTAAACCACCACCAAGAAATTCGGAACGATGCCTTCCAAGGTGTTAAGGCTGCCCAATTTCGACGCACCACTACTGCCCAGAAACGACGACGCAAACATGTCCCCATCTCACCAGGAGACATGCTCATGGTTCACGGTAACATGTTCATTACCAATGTCGGACGCAGCAAGAAACTGCAACCCCGATGGTGCGGACCCTTTGAAGTCATATCCTTTGACGAGCATACAGCGAACTACACTGTCCAGATAGATGGACGCATGTACCGCCACAATACGGCAGTCGTTCACGCCTCAGCTGTCAAGCGTTTCCATCCAAATGACGACTCCAAGTTTCTGGGAAGAACCCACTCTCGGCCTGCACTTATCATCATTGATAAGAAGGATGAATGGGAAGTTGAAAAAATCAGAAACCACCGCCTTTGGTATGGAAATGATCAGTTCCTAGTCAAATGGAAAGGATATCCGACGAGCGAAAACAGTTGGGAACCACTGGAAGGACTTGAGCACGCTATGGATATGGTGAACGGATGGTGGAAAGACAACATGCCAAAAGAATCCCTACCCCTAACAATCAACTATATCACCATGTGCTGGACACCTACAATGCCAGAGGCTGAGCGATGGCATGCAGAACTTGAATCTAGAGATGGACTTTGGGCACCATACTTTGAGTCGGAGTTCGAAAGCAGCGATGAGGAAAATCAAGCTATGGAGCAGGCACTCGACAGCTTTATCTAGTTACCAATCACCATCCGAATACCATAACGATGTCAAACTATATGGAGCTCAATATGAGGCAGCGACAACAGATTATTGGACTGTTGTTGAACCGTGATGTTATCCAACTTGAAGACTACTTCGAAGTCCTCTGGATTGACTACTGTCCTGAGTGCGATCATGCTTGGGTTGATGTACAGCACGAATCTGGTATTCGTGACTACTGTGATTTACATTTCTTCGAGTCTAAGTGTTACCTTAGAGTTTCCTCATGTCCCTGGTGTGACACTTATGATGAAGAGCTTTTAGCGGAAACTGAAGCCTTTAGTTTCTCGGACTCCGCTTTTGATGATTATTAGGTTTTGTTTAAAACAGTTGTTTTGTTTTGGGGAATGTAACCGGTACGGGTACTTGGTTATTGGTTTTGTTTTATGTTTTGTTTTAAGTATGGCTTGGTTACTTGGTTTGTTTTAAGTATCGTTTGATACTTGGTTGTGTTTTACGTTTTGTTTTAAGTATTGCTTTGATACTTGGTTTGTTTTAAGTATCGTTTGATACTTGGCTTTGCTTTGTGTTTTGTTTTAAGTATCGCTTTGATACTTAAGGAGTTTTACCAAAGAGTATCAATTGATACCTTTTATTAGTTTCGTTCATGCTAAGACATCAACAGATTTGTGTATTTAAAGACCGCCTGTTTCTATGATAGAAAAGGCAGACTTCGACAGACAATATTTCAATATACTTGGTTAAGCGGTTACTTCTTTGTTCCTCAGTACACCCTCGAAGCCTCCTTTAGTTCTCAACTCTCGCCTCCTCTCTGGAAGAGCAGGCTACCTGCCAACTATCGTATCATTACCGATAACGTGATTAGCACCTTGCGAATATGTTATAATCATCGTCGAATATGCGGAAGATATCAAACTGGTCCTAGCCAACCTGGCTTAAGAGGACTATGAAGTCCAGAAAGGCGATTGCATCGCACAGTTGATCATCGAAACAATCATGGAACTGGATCTGCACACAGTAAATCAACGGGAAGAAACCACAAGAGGAGACAAGGGATTTAGAAGCATGGACCAAAACCAGCCTGATATAACAAAAAGAATTGAGATCAAAGAAAGCACAGTACAAGCCTTTGGACGGCACTATTGAAGAGGAGAAACAACCGGAATTCTCCAATGGCCATACAAAGATGAAAAAGTAGTGCTAGCGAAAATCCACATCAGCATGGAACTAGCAATCTAAGACAAGAAATACTAAAGCAAAAAGGGATGGAAAGAATTGATTCAAAAGAAATATCATCAATTCATGAACGTATTACAAGAAGAGGAATTGACTGAGCTTCTACCTCGAAGACCAGGAATCGATCACAAAATGCAGCTGGACAAAGACGAGAAAACTGGAAAAGTAAAAGAGATTCCCAACAAGAGGTTTTACTGACTAGGAGAAGCTGAGCTCGAAGAACTTAGAAAGTACCTCGATCAAAACCTAACGCGAGGCTAGATCAAAGACTCCTTCGCATCAGGATGATCTCCAATACTATTCATCAAAATAAAAGATGGAAAAGTGAGACTCCATGTAGACTACAGAGCCCTGAATTCGGTTACCAAGTAGATAGATATCTACTAAGCTTAATCAGAGAGGCACTGGATAGACTATGGTCCGCGAAATACTTCCCCAAACTTGATATCAAGGACGCATACTACAATATACGCATCAAAGCAGGAGGTGCATGGAAAACTACATTTTTCCTCGAGATCTGGGATGTTCAAATACTTGGTTATGCCTTTTGAGCTAACCAATGCACCGACCTCATTCCAACCATGGATTGACAAGGTACTCAATAAGTACCTCGACATATGTTGCATCGTATACTTAGAAGATATACTCATCTCCACAGAAAACATGCAACAACGTCAGAAGAATGTGAGCAACATTATGGCCACAATATGAGGATCATCAATCAAGATTAAAGCAACAAAATACGAATTGTGTAAGGAAGAATCTGAATACCTCAGATTTATCATCAATTGGAGCGGTGTCAAAGTCGACCCAGTCAAAACAGCAGCAATATGGGATTGGGCTAAACCAACCAGCATAACAGATGTTCAGTGCTTTACGGGATTCGGCAACCTTTATTGAAGGTTCATGGAAGGGTTTACCTGGCCTGCAAAGCGACTTTATAACCTAACCAAGAAAGACAAGAAATAGGAATGGGGGGAAACAGAACAAAAGGCATACGATGCTATACGGACACATCTAACGTCAGCACCAATACTGGTAAATGTTGACCCAAACAGAAGGACAATCATCGAAACAGATACCTCAAAATATCTGTGTTCAGGCATACTATTGTCACAATGGGAAGACGGAAAATCGAGGCAAGTGTCTTATCAATCAAAGACAATGACTGATCCAGAATGCAACTATGACGGTACAAACAAAGAGCAATTAGCAATAGTTCCAGCATTAATGGAATAGAGGAGATTTATTCGGAACAATGACCATCCCATCCGAGTCCTAACTGATCACAAGAACCTGGTCCCATTCATGACCATGAAGGAATTGAATGACTGCCAGATCAGATGGATGGAATACCACAGTAAATAGAACTTCAAAATCTAACACCGACAAGGCGAAGAGAGTGGAAAGCCAGATGCTCTCACAAGGATTTCAAGCGACAAACCACACGTAAAAGAAGATGAAGGAATCAAACAAAAAACACAAACTGTATTACTGAAAACCTACTTCGAGGCAATTGAGCTTATCCAATGCAGAACAACTGAAGACAAAGAAATCGAGAAGGCAAATGAAAAAGACAAAATAATTCGCACAATAAGAGAAGCATTGAAGGAAGGAAAAAAGGAAATGAAGGGAATTGCTCTAGGTTTATGCCAATGGAAGAGTGGAAACATGTGGTACAATGGAAAACACTTAATTCCGGAAGAAGAAAAGATAAGAACAGACATCATATGACAACAACATGATATCCGGATGGCAGGACATGGTAGAACGGCTAAAACTAGAGCATTCATTATGTGCTCATTCTGTTGACTAGGACTGCGTGAAGATGTTAAAAGATATGTCAACAATTGTGACATATGCCAAAGGATGAAAACAGTTAAACATAAACCATATATATTACTGAAATCGAACGAAAGCTTGGCGAACGACCATTGGCAACAATTGTTATAAATTTCATCATGGACCTACCGGCATCGGAAAATTATCTTAGCATCCTGATGGTGGTGGATTGTCGGACCAAAAGCGGTCATTTCATTCCAGTCAGAAAAGATATCGACATGAGGAATTTTATGCAAA
>NW_003298897.1:156652-174897 GCF_000151645.1 Tuber melanosporum
AGTCTTCAGAGAAGTCTTTCGACTTCACTGCCTCGCAAAGAATATCATTACCGACCGAGGAACACTATTCACATCAGGACTATGGAAGAAAGTCAGCGGAGAAATGGGAATACAAAATAGGCTAAGCACATTAGTTCATCCACAAACAGATGGACAAACAGAGCGGGTAAACATGATATGCGAACAATACTTACTGGCCTAAGTCAATTAACAACAAGATGATGGGTACAAAGAGTGATCAATGGCTGAATTCACATACAACAATGGAAAGTAACAAAGGATCGGCACAATACTATTTTTCGCGAATTACAAACAAAGTCCACAAATCTGACCACATATTATCCGATTAATGGTCTAATACCAGACAAAACTCATATGGGAAAACTACGCAAGACATGATTATATGAAATGAGTCAAGCACAACAACGGCAAAAAGAATAATGTGATAAGTACCGAAGACTGGATCCGAACATACAACCAGGAGATATGGTCTGGCTAATATCACACAATATCTATATGACACAACCATCCAAGAAATTGGACTACAAGAAAATCAGACCATTCAGGATACCGGACACAGTTGACAGTCAAGCTTATAAACTCGACCTTCCACCCTCAATGTGAATACACAACACATTCCACATCTCACTCCTAGAATTACACAATGACAACATATTTCACTCACAAACAATTATTGCTCCTCCTCTGATTGAACTCAACAGAGACCCAACATATAAACTAGACGAAATAGTCGATTCTCGCTTCTTCCATGGTCACCTCCAATACCGCGCTAAGCGGACGGGATATTCACCAGAACACAATAAAACTTGGTACGTTGAATACAACTTCGAATACACACAAGATGCCATCTGAACCTTATACCAGCGATACTGCGGCAGGTCCGGCCCAGGTAGCAATCATGTTCAACCATTACAAAGCCGAGGGAATGGCTCCCACGCCATTGCAACTACAGGAGGGCTGGGGTGATAGCCCCCACCAAAGCACATCGACCAGCTCCAAATATTAATTCAATGTGGCCGACCGACGAAGAGCTCAGGGAAAGAGAAAAAACACGGACAGCATAACGGCATGTCATGGATGGCAGGCTACGTTGATGGATGTCCAATACACTACAGGGACAATGAAGGCTTGAGACGGTTCCTGAGAGAATATAAAAAGTTCGGTTCATGTCCTGACCATAGCCTCAAGCACTGGAAACAGTGCTTTAACCACATGTACAAGATGCACTGGATGAAGAATGTCTCTACTGGATATTATCTGCAGAAGGATAGGACAAAGAAAGGAATTGAAGGAAAAGATGCATGGTATGGCAGAGAGCTAGGACCTCGAGGATGAGGCCCAGAGAGGGGGGAGCCTAAGACCCATCGGTTGAAATGGAACTGGATGCTAGGAGTCTACACAGGCAAATCCGAGTACTGCGGGAACATGCTAGTCAGTGTAATGATCCCTCTTTGGATAGTTAGTTCTTGTCAACGGGGAACAATACTACTTGTTTCTGTCTTCTTCTGCCTTCGTCTTACGATAGCTCTAGGCTTCTGCCTACATTACCGATAGTACAAGACCTTTGTCATCTATCGGGAACGACTATCAGAACCTTTCTCTAACTCGTCTTCGTGAAGAAACTTTCTTGGTGTACGATAACGTTGCCATAAAGAAAAAGATTGAATGGTGTTTTATGTTCAAGAAAGTAATAAGTAGGAAAAGTACTTAGAGGTCAATGTAATTTTAATAAAGCTCATACCGCCAATACTGGCATACGACAAGCCTCAGGGCCGGGCCCCCAGGATGTCACATCCTGGATACCACTAACTACAAACTAACTAAACCTCCAGCGCCACACCTCAAACATGCCCGCGCCATGCCCTCATACGAACACTAAGTACAAAACCATCATCTGTAATGAAAATCCTCCTCAGCCCAGCCTACCTGTCAGCCAAGCTATCCATACAAAATAAAATGGTTCCACTACCATCACCTAAATGTGACCCCGTGATAACCCCCTCCATTGTAGAAACCCTCCCGAATGCCCCCACTCAATGATATCCTGACATCCCCGCCAACTGCCAGGCACCCTGCCCCAATCGCAAATACAAGAAACAGCTAAAGCCCAAGTAAGTAAACCCAAAATGAAAGCCGACTTACAGGGCAAGAGCTCTCTAGCTGAGGCGGTGCGAACCGCTGTAGAGAATCAGGGGTACACCACATCGGCAGTGCAGTCCAAATACCTCGATGGAAGTAGCCAGAACGAGAGAGTCCCCACACTTGACCGAATATATCTAGGTATTCAACTCATCCTCTAACTCCCCCGCCCGCTCTGTAGGCAACAAACCCGCTGCGGACTCTGTAGCCGCCAGTTAGCGATCGCAAACTGGCCAAGACGATGGTCCTTCCGAGTCGGGAACCAGTGGCACCGGTGAGGTCTGGTCTTGCTTGACCCGGCACTTCATATTGCTCTTCCTCTTCCCACCCCCGGGTACAGGTCTAGCAACAGCAGTGGACGGTCACCCTCATCACCACCTACCACTATCGGAAGGACGCCACTAGAGGCGCTTTCCCGACCAGCCACGGGCTCAGCCACAGAGAACTCAGCACCTGCCCCCACGAAGGGGGTGAGACCATCGTAGCTGGTATCACCACACCAGGATCCACCCTACCCACACCAGGAGCAAGAGCTTCCTCCAATCCTGACGACTCACAAACAAGGCCACCCAGACCACCATCCACAACCGTAGCTGCAGGGGGGGCAGGAATAACGGCCGGTACAACACTGTCTCAAGGGAGCTCCTCCACCTTACGCTGAGAATTGTCAGCGTCTAGCCCACCCCGCCCAACTGAGACCACAGTACTAACCGAAGCGACCGAGGGGACAGGCAAAGAGGGGATAACTGTAGGAGCTTGAGCCACCAAAGTCATGACCAAACGGCGAACAGTATCACCTTCAGAGGCCCGGGCAGCCAACAAGTTAGATATCTCTTTCTAAGCGGGATAAAATTGCCGAGAAAGGACTGAGATGTGATGCCGAAGGCTAGAGACTTCGCCCTCCAGGGCCAAGTTCATCTCGACGGTACGTGACAGAACTACCGACAAATGTAGGGCGGAGGTGGCTGAAGGAAGGGAGTCTCACTTAGCCATTGCGACCGTGAGGAGGTGACGTAAACGAACAAACGTAAAGATGGGTAGAAGGAAGAACTTCCAGCAATCACAGGGAAGGGATTAACAATGATGCCCCCAAAAGGTGATCCAAGTTAAAGACTTGAAGCCTATCGTGAGATAGAAATCAAGGGCTCCCATTGGATCGTCACCGAACCTTCACGTTGTGACACTGGGAGAGAGAAGGAGGAAAAGTACTGCGAATAAAGCGTGAAGAACCTATCTTCCTCAGCAGCATCAGCTACCTTAGATAGTATTCTTCCCGCCCATAGTCATGTGACCTAAAGTGGTCTCATGTGTGAAACCAAATCAAAACAACCTAGTCATGTGACCAAAGTAATCACATGCTTAAAACCCATGACCTCATAGTGAGATCATGTACGAAAACTCATAAACCAATCATAACACAATAAACGAATCATATGACTCGACTGAGTCATATGCGCGAAACCCATCACTGCATGACGAGGTCATGTGCAAAACGTAAATCAAATGCACAGGGCTTACCCGCAAGGCATACCTGCAAGGCATACTCGCCAGGCACACATCCCATAACTCATATTTGAGCCATGTGCGAAAGCATCACAAATCCCACACATAATAACTCATATAACCCTAATGAGTCATATGTGTAAAACAATAACATACCTGTGACTCATAACCATGTGTCACATTAAAACCTCTTTCATGCAAAGCCATCTTCAGGACACTCCGGCCGAAGCCAGAAGTTCAGTAAACAGCATAACGATAGCACAGCTTTGACAGTCCAACGATACACAAAGACACATGATTGAGATGGCAAACCTCACCTTGGAAACGGTAACGGTAAGATAGAGGGAAGAGGATGACAAGTTCAATAGTCTTTGAAGGTCCATACACTCATCAAGACGGGAACGATTGAAGCATGGGGAATGAGACTGATGGGACTCTGACTTAGGGGGAAAGGAGCTAATGTCACGAATGTGACTTGGCGAGGAAAGTGTTTTCACATGATACATGGTCATGAGTCACAGGTATGTTATCGTTTCACACATATGAGTCATTCGAGTCATATGATTTATTATGTGTGGGATTTATGATCATTTCGCATGTGGCTCAAATATGAGTGATGGGACGTATGCCTGACAAGTATGCCTTGTGAGTGTGCCTTGTGGGCATGCCTTTCGAATATGATTTATGTTTTGCACATGATCTCCTTATGAGGTGATAGGTTACATGCATATGACTCATTCGAGTCACCTGACTTGTTTATTATTTTATGATTGGTTTATGAGTCTGTGCACTGGACCTCGCTATGAGGTCATGGGTTTTGAGCATGTAACCACTTTGGTTACATGGCTAGTTTGTTATGATTTGGTTTCGCACATCTGACCACTTTGGGTCACATGACTACAGGCGGGAAGAATACTTTATAAGGAAGCCGATAAGTTGGAGGAGGATAGGTTCTTCACGCTTCATTCTAAGCACTTTTCGTACATATTACTTCAACAAATATAAAACCTCTTTACAATCTTTACCTTTATTGCAACATTATTGTTACAGAAAGGAGACCTCTTCAGGATGAAGAGTTAGAGAAAGCTTATGATAGGCATTCCCGAAAGAAGATTGAGGTCAGGCAAGATTGGTAACATAGGCAGAGGCCTAGTGCTATTGTAACGCTAAGGAAAGAAACAGAAGAAGAGAAGTATAGTTCTCCGTCGCCAAGAACTAACTACCCAAGAAGGGATCGTTACAGATATCCAGATACAATTAGTTTAAGAGTATTAAATTTCCTTAAATAGAAGCTTTGATAATATCTGAGATCTGGAGAAGAAATATTGCAGAATAAGATTTGGCCGCTAGTTATTATGAATGTTTACATTGATGAAATACTTTTTATAAAATACAAACTTCTTAATAATAATTACTTCCGATACTATCACATTTTTTACCCATAAATGTTGTATAAATAGCTTCGGCTTCTGAATATCAATCTATGTGAAAACAAGCTATTTGTCATATTTGTAAAATTTGATTTCCTAAGTATCTACCGGCTGCAATATACAAAAAGGTTTTTCTTTTATATTCATGGCAGGATACTCTGTCAGCCGAGTAAGTACTATATGATAAAAAGCAAATTTGTAGGACTTATTAAGTTGTACAACTTATACTTATTGACACTGACAAGTCATCTGCATCTTGGTTATTGGGAGAACACAGAGGTTGACCAACTTTTCATTTTGGGCTAACACAAGTTATATAGAACTTCTCATAAACATATCATCTTATTCCTGTTATTAGCTTTAATTCTATGCATATCATACTCTTGCTTAAATGAAAGGTAAATATCTATGACGGTTTTGTCTTCTACACCTTCCAGGTACTGCTATGTTAAACTCCGACTGCCTTTTTGATTGTTTTAATCAGGGCTTCACATCGTGATAGCGGAGTTTGTGATTTCAGGCTATTATTTAAACTACACATTTTGTGATTATAAGATTTCATATATAAATAATTTAAATCACTTGAAAGTTTCCTGTGACTTGTAATACATAGTTAGATTTATAGATATAGCATTATTACCAAGATTTAGTAACATCTAGCATGCATGGTTTTCATTGGTAGTATAATGTTATACAATAATAGTAGAGCTACTAAGATCTTATGAAAGGATGTAATAGCCAATACTTACAGTATTAGAATAGAGAGATATCCAAATTATACAGAATATTGTATCTGTAAGGGGAATTTAGCGAGGAAATATGGATGCCGAGGTTGTAACCACAAAGAATTGAATTCTATTAAGAACAAATGTAATTAATTTCCAGGTCAGAGGAGTAGCAACTGAAAAAACAAATGCATAAAGCTTAAGATCATTAAGCTGCAGCATTTACTAAGGTAAGTCCTGATCACTAGATGTAGTTGAATGCCAGAGTATTGGAGAACTCTATCTACTTAAACCAATTACATAGATAGCTAGTTGCCCCTACTAACGACTTTACGTTCTCAAGTACCTAACTTCCTATATCATCTAGTCAACCTTCACTGGTTATTCCAATAATCCTCTATCACAAATGAGATTACTCTTGGGTTTGTGAACATCTACCCGATATCACTGTTTTAGCAGCTACCTCCAAGCTGCACATGCAGGATTGAGAGCTATACCTTTTAGGCACAAGTTGGTAGCAAGCTAAAATGCCCAAGTGTATATAGTATCCACCATAGAAACTACTAGCCATAGAGACATAGTCTTCTTCAAGGATCCACAGCCACGGAACAGCTTTTTGACGCCACCCTATTACATATCATTGTAACGTGTTCGCAAGGTGCTAATCACGTTGTTGGTAATAGATACGATAGTTGGCAGGTGGCCTGCTCTCCCAGAGACGAGGCGAGAGCTGAGAGCTAAAGGAGGCTTCGAGGGTGTACTGGGGAACAATAAAGTAACCGTTCAACCAAGTATATTGAAATACTGTCTGTCGAAGTCTGCCTTTTCCATCGTAGAAACAGGCGGTCTTTAAATACACAAATCTGTTCATGTCTAGCATGAACGAAACTAATCAAAGGTATCAATCGATACACTTTGGTAAAACTCTTTAAGTATCAAAGCGATACTTAAAACAAAACATAAAACAAAACCAAGTATCAAAGCGATACTTAAAACAAAACATAAAACAAAACCAATAACCAAGTATCCGTACCGGTTACATTCCCCAAAACAAAACAACCGTTTAAACAAACAAAACCTAATAATCATCAAAGGCGGATTCAGAGAAACTCATGGCTTCAGTTTCTGCAAGAAATTCCTCATCATAAGTATCACACCAGGGGCAAGAGGAAACTCTAAGGAAACACTTAGACTCAAAGAAATGTAAATCACAGTAGTCACGAATACCAGATTCGTGCTGTACATCAACCCAAGCATGATCACAATCAGGACAGTAGTCAATCCACAGGATTTCGAAGTAGTGTTCAAGTTGGATAGCATCGCGGTTCAACAACAGTCCAACAACCTGTTGTCGCTGCCTCACATTGAGCTCCACATAGTTTGACATCGTTATGGTATTCGGATGGTGATTGGTGACTAGATAAGGTTGTCGAGGGCCTGCTTCATAGCTTGATTCTCCTCATCGCTGCTTTCAAACTCCGACTCAAAGTGTGGTGCCCAAAATCCATCTCTAGCTTCGAGTTCTGCGTGGCCTCGCTCAGTTTCTGTCATTGTAGGTGTCCAGCACATGGTCATATAATTGATTGTTGAGGGGAGGAATTCGTTTGGCATGTTGTCTTTCCACCATTCGTTCACCATATCCATAGCATGCTCTAGTGCCTCTAGTGGTTCCCAACTGTTTTCGCTCGTCGGATATCCTTTCCACTTGACTAGGAACTGATCGTTTCTATGCCAAAGGCGGTGGTCTCGGATTTCTTCAACTTCCCATTCATCTTTGGTTTCAATGATGATAGGTGCGGGTTGAGAGTGGGTTCTTCCGGGGAACTTGGAGTCATGATTTGGGTGGAACCGTTTGACAGCAGAGGCGTGAAAGACTGCAGTATTGCGGCGCTACATGTGTCAATCCATCTGGACAGTGTAGTTCTCTGTGTGCTCGTTAAAGGATATGACTTTGAAGGGTCCACGCCATCGGGGTTGCAGTTTCTTGCTGCGTCCAACATTGGTAATGAACATGTTACCGTGTACCATGAGCAACATCTCCTGGTGAGATTGGGATATGTTTGCATCGTCGTTTCTGGGCAGTAGTGGTGCTTCGGAATCGGGCAGCTTTAACAGCTTGGCAGGCATCGTTCCGAATTGCTTGGTGGCGGTTTAGGTGGTCGTCAGAGGCAGTGACTGAGGAGTTCTTGAATAGTGTTGTAGGTAGGAGGGGGTATTGATGGCCAAAGACTGTCTTGTATGGCGACATTCCCAAGGTATCTGAAAATCCAGCATTGATATATGCAGCGAGCTCAACAAGGGCTGGTTCGCAGTTGGTTTGTTGTTCATTGATCATGTTCCTAATTCCGGTCTTAACTTTGCGGATGTTTCGTTCTGCCTGGCCATTAGTCTCATGGTGTCCAGGGGCAGCCATAATGTGGTTTATTCCGAGGGAGGTTAAGGTTTGCGTCCAGAATCTGGCTGTAAAACGCGGATCAGCGTCACTGACAATAGATAAGGGGTACCTATGGGGGGTAAACAGGTATCGTTGGAGGTTATTCCAGGTGACTTGGGAGGAATCGGTAACTTTCATTGGAAGGAGCCAGGTATATCCAGAAAATCGGTCCACATCTACCAAGATGGTGTCAAATCCAGCAGATTTGTACAATGGTCCTGCAAAATCGATGGAATACGATTCGAATATTTCACATGGTAGTTGGAGGGTTTGTGCTTTCCCTTCAGCTAGTTGTATTCGCTCCATATTTGCCTGGTAGAGTTCACATTGTTTGACAAAATCGCGGAAGTCCTTTCGCATTTCAGGCCAGTAAACATATTCTGAGGCATATTGAAGGTTGCGGTCGGCACTATGGTATCCTTTGTTGTGAATCTCGGATATGACATATTCTCTAATAGTCATTCCATTGAACATATGACCTTTTGGTATGTATATGCAATGTTCACCATAACGGGTGCTGGTAAAGACCATTCCATTAGATATGTTGTAGTAGGCGAGGTCTCCATGCCTGGAGCTATCCATGGCTTTGAAGTAAATCGGGTCATGGCGATATCCTGCTATCATTTGGCTTCGGAATGAGGAGGTCAATTCTTCTGTGGTCGATCTAACATCCCGTTCATCCTCGATTAGGGATCCTCTAGTTGGTTCGATAAGGGCTTCCTCTTCCTCAAAGGTTTCGTAAAGTTGACGCCGCTGCCCGGGTATAGTAGGGGGTATGACCGAGAAAATGGTTTCATTTTTATATACTCGTAAGGGTCCACCATATAGTGGTCGTGAATCGATCATGGGAGGAGAGGATGGCGGGGCTGACTGTGGGGGTTGTAAATACGACATTGCATCCACGTAGGCTGCTGCGTGTTGGAGTTCTTCAAGACCTTGGTATCGCGTTGGAGAAGGGTTAAGGACATGAGGGTGTTGGGTTGGCTCATTTCCATCGATCATCTCTTCTTCTCCTTCTGCGGTATCGAAGCTGGTGTCTTTGGAATCATTAGCAGGCATATAGTACGGTGGCTGGTATCTGTTGCCGAACTTGATCTCAGTTTGGTGAAATGGGCAGGTGTCATGATAACAGTGGGACCAGTGGATTCTGCTTTGTTCAAGTTCGTGAGGAGGTGTGCTGCGGAGCGTGCAATTGTCTTTCCATTCTTCATCAATGTCCTTTCCTCGTTCTGTTCCGGCAGCACTGTATATGGTGTAAGAGAAAGCATTGGAGGGAGCGGCAGAGCTGGCGGTAGCCATTGATGGTTCTTGTTCATAGGAGGTGTCGTCAGGGCTGTCCTCGCTTTGTCTTGTGTGGTCGTGAATAAGGGGAGGGTTTGCAAGGTCTTGATTCTCGTATAGGCGGGAGAGAGCATCAGCTAAATAGTTCGTTCTTCCAGGTGTATAGATGATTTTTGCATCGTATTTGCTGATCTCGCCTATCCATCTTGTTCTTCTTCTTCCCGGTATCTTTTCTGTTTTAAGATTAGTGAGAGGTTGGTGATCGGTAATACTAGTGAAGGTATTGCCCATCAGGATGTGATTGAAAGCGGCGAGAGCATCAATCACAGCAAGGGCTTCTTTGTCTGTTGTTCCATAGTTCATCTGTGAGTTAGTGAACTTTCTGCTGTGTAATGCCACCGGCCTTGCCATTTCGTGGGAGGCTCCTTGCCCAACCCATGCTCCAACTCCAACATCCGATGCATCAGTAATCAACCATATCGGTTCTGGTTTACTATAGTCGATAGGTTGAATAACGTTTGCATTTTTAATCAAATCCTTGATGTTGGTAAAGGCTTGGTCATGAGTGTGGGTCCAGGCAAATTCTGCATTGCCGGTAAGGTCTGTCAGCGGCGCTGTCACAGTGGCGTGGTGTGGAAGGAACTGGGAAATGTAGTTGACTAGTCCTAGGAATCGCATGTGTTCTTTTTTATTCTGGGGTGTTGACCATTCCGTTAAACAAGCTATTTTTCCTGGGGCTGTATGTATTCCTTCATCATCTATAACATGTCCTAGGATATCGAGTTTATCAGCAAACAGGATTGATTTGTTTCTGCTAGCGTAAAATTTAGCTTCCCTAAGTTTGGTACAAACCAAACCTATATGGTAGGCGTGTTCTGTTGCGGTGTTTGAGAAGATGAGAATATCATCAATGGAGACCCAAACAAGATGGTGGAGGTATTTGCTGAGGAGGTTTTCCATAATTCGCATAAAGGTGGCGGGCGCATTCATATCACCTTGTAATATAACTCGGCTAATGAAACTTCCGAAGGGTGTTTTGAAACTGTTGTAGCGTTCGCTTTCTGGGTCTAACCTTGTTTGGAAGCAGGCATCGCTTAGGTCAATCTTACTTCGGAATCTAGCCCGTCCAACTGCATTTAGGATCTGGGTTTGGTTTGGGATAGCCGAGCTGTTCATAACCGTGTTTTCATTCCGTAGTTTGAGATCAACAAAGGGGCAGATTCTTTTGCCATCTGCTTTGGGTTGAACAAACATAGGAGCGGCCTCAGGGGCTTCTGCCCGGTAGATGACTCCTCTTCTTTGTTGTTGGTTGATCCAATCACAAAGTGGGCTTTTGTATGCGTCAGGAATAGAGTAGGTGGGTTGGTTCTTGAGATTGGAGGGGTCTCGCAGGCGGATATGGTGATTCACCTCTCTCATAGGTGGTAGTTCTTCGGGTATTTGATCAGGGAAAACATCAGAATACTCATCCAATAGTCCTAGGGCAGTTGTTTCACAGACTGCGGCTCGGTATTCTCCGCTTGTTGGCTTGCATGAGACTCTGACCTTCTGATCTGGGAAATCGATAGTTGATTCCCCACACCTGATTATAGCTTTGTGACGATTCAGGAATAGCATGCCTATTAGGGTATCATATTTGGCTAAATTTCCAACCAGCATTTCCTGGGGGGGTAGGACGGCAGAACCAAGTCGAATGGTCGCACTACAGGTTTTATGGCTTGTGGATCGTGATCCTTTTACTGCCATATTGACTGGTATGGGTTGGTTAAGGTGTCGGGTAGGGAGTCCATGGACAGAGACAAAGGCATTACTGATCATATCTCTTCCGATTGCACCAGTGTCGAATAGGACTCGAACCTTTTTGCCATTGATCAGGATAGTGCCTTCTAGAGCAGTGTGTGTTTTGAATGTAGCCGGAGGTCGAACACTGTTGCATTGCACATCGATGTATCCAATGTGGATCTCTTCATATTCGCTGGATGCAGCGTAATCGCTTTCAATATTGTTGGCGGACGCCTCTTTTTTTATAGCCTTTCCTTTTCCTTTCTTTGTAGGACAGTTCTTTGCCATGTGCCCTATTTTTCCACATTCAAAGCATTCTCCCTTTTGCCGTCTCCTTTCTTTGGAGGATTTTGTTTTCTTCTTGAAAACCCGTGGAGTATCATCATCAGAGTTGCTGGAGGCTTTGTGTCGTGGCTGGCTGTTCCTATTAGAGGATGTCTGTGTTTTGTAGACCTTGGTCTCAGGGAGAATGGCGTCCTTTCGTTCTGCTCTAGCAATTATTACTGTAATATCATCGCCGTCTTCCTCGAGTGGTTCTACTTCTCGCCGGAGGGTAGGGTGCATAGTGTCGTAGAATCGTCGCTTCAGAATGTATTTGGAGATACTTCCTCTCTCCATTCGGTCCTTATACATTATGAGGTCCGTAGCCACTTCGGTGATTCGCTTGACATGCGTTCCGTTAACTTACTGGAGCTGGTTGAATTTGGTGTATAGGAGGTCGTTGGTTATAGAGGATTGGAATCATCCTTTCAAGTAATCGAGAACTGTAGATCCTCTTGATCTTATATTCCCGCGCAAGTCCTTATAGCATTGGTGGTATGCGTCGGTTGCCTTTCCTTCACAGAATGATCCAATGATAAGTCCGGTTGTAGGGTCTTCCACATCTTTTCCTTGTAAGAGTAGGAAGTGTGAGAGTTCTGTGGCCCATCATTCAAAGGCTTCAGGTTTGAGGTCTTTTCCTTCGCCTGTGAACTTCGCTGGGAGGTGAAGTTTAAACTTAGGGGCTTCAAATGCTACGGGTACCTCCTCTTCTTCAGGCCTTGCCCGAGATTTCCCTCCTCCCGAAGGCCCTCCTCCTGTGCTAGCCATATCTGATTCGCTACTAGATTCGGCGTCGTTTGGAGGTTCAAAGGAAGGCTTCTTTGCTGGAGTAGAAGGGAATTCTCCTGGAGGTTGTGTATCTTCCGTGTTTGCAGGATCGCCCTGCTCTTTAGCAGAGCGCCGGGGTTGATTCTTCCTTGTAAGGTCTTGCCGTGGGATTTGCTTCCCACTCCTGGTCGTCAAAGACTCTATCTTGGGTTTGAGATGAAGCCGAATGTGCTGTGATTCTGCCGCTTCTCTCCGCTAGCGTTCTGAGGTGGATATCGATAGGTTGATCAGGCCTAAATCCGGGGACTGGTTTTCAACCACTTCCTGCGGTTAAAAAATGTAACGTGTTCGCAAGGTGCTAATCACGTTGTCGGTAATAGATACGATAGTTGGCAGATGGCCTGCTCTTCCAGAGAGGAGGCGAGAGCTGAGAACTAAAGGAGGCTTCGAGGGTGTACTGGGGAACAATAAAGTAACCGTTCAACCAAGTATATTGAAATACTGTCTGTCGAAGTCTTCCTTTTCCATCGTAGAAACCGGCAGTCTTTAAATTCACAAATCTGTTCATGTCTAGCATGAACGAAACTAATCAAAGGTATCAATCGATACACTTTGGTAAAACTCTTGAAGTATCAAAGCGATACTTAAAACAAAACATAAAACAAAACCAATAACCAAGTACCCGTACCGGCTACAATCATCGTGGATGATGGACTTGTAGCTTCTATGAATAACTACCTCTAAGGTTGACTATCCAGCAGAGGTACTACACTCAACCCCCCTATAAACAAGGTACATAGCTATTTCAAACTAGTACTTTAGAGACCTTAAAGATTCTCTAATACTATTACACTTACAGGACAATACAATTTAGTTACCTCAGGTCTGAATCTCCCATATACTCTGATACAACTTGTAACATCAAGGTAATTTGACTCCACCAACTCTAGTATATTATGCAGGAGTGAATATCGAGATCATTCTCGATATTCACCCCGCCCTAGCTATTTATACCGACAACAACGCTCAGCAGAGTGGATAAAGCGAGTGTATAGGGTGTTATAGAAGTCTCTCTTCCAGTAGAGTATTACTAGGATTACAGCAACTCTGTAGGCAGTAGCCCCTAATCCTAATATCATATAATGGGGCAGGAGGTGGGTGCTAGCAATTATACCTCTACGTTACCACATGTTTAGAGGTCAATTACTTGTGCAGCAGTGATCCACACAACTTGAGATTCGAAGACCAAGGTAGTTTCATGTGTAAAACAATCTAGTAACCTTTCTGTATTACTGTAAAAACGGTTACTTGTGATATAGGATAACATAGCTCTATATCTGAGTAATTAGTAGTTTAAGGTAGGGGCATTCTGGTGTGAAGATAGGGTAACTGTATGCTGAATTACACGATAGAGTAGGGTAACTGTAGCTCCACTCACCATTCTACAATTCAGAGTAACTGGTACATTGACTACTTAGCTTGCCCTACCTAGTAAGGTAATATCCACTCCTTACTAGTACTGATGAATGGCTTAGTATTGCATAACATTCCTGACTATGATATCCAAGTAATCATTCCTCAACTCTGTAGACTCTAGTCTGCCACAATTCTGAATACTTTAGTATCTTGACACTACTATGGGCATAGCTTTAGCTATCTGTAATAGTACTCCTTGGACTCTCATTATATTATAACCAATATCCAATTGTTTGAAGATATGTTTTGTATTAAAACTCGCATTTTCCTACATTTTACAATTTCCTTTTCAGCAGATCTAATTAATATTAAGTCTTATGAGTATCTTTTTAGCTTCAGAATACTTAGTCTAAATATTTCATGCTTAGTATTTATAGTAAAAGGTTGTTTCATGTTTGGTACTTATGTGAACGCTTTTTCAAAACTAGTAGCATATTAAAACTTTTAACTTTCATCTACATGACTTAAAAATCCTTCCTACCATGAAAGATTACATATAGTTTACAACAACCTTTGGACTACTTGCAACCAAATTGTGATTGTGCACTAGAATCATCGCACAATAACATTGACGACATTTGGTGATACTTGAATCCATTGAAACTGCAGAATCATGAATAGTTTCTAACCCAGCTCAGGATTTAGAAAGATGATTGTGTTCACTTAGTCCAATGATATTACTGATTCTTATTGATGATAGTTAATCAAGGAATACAACCGACATGATTAATCAGTACTGGCATTAGTAGTTAATGTTCACGAAATGCATAACCATACTGCTGGCATTTTGAAACAATAACTTTAGGTTCGGGGTGAGTAGGAAATCTATGGTACTAGGTCAAATTGTTCTGTCCGATTAGTGGTAACTGAGCAACTCATTCAGAATATCCGTAACATAAAAGGCAGTAATGTGACACAAGACCAGGATGTGTCACCTCACCTTTGCATAATATGAGGCATGGGTGTCAATGGGAGGAAGAGGAGGCAACGCTGCTCCTGTGTACAATGATAAAAAAAACTCAAAAAAAGTGAACAAGATGGATCAGGTTGACTAGCACAAAGTCATGGAGTATGATGATCACCTCCATTGAGCCCTCAAGTCCCTCGGGTCAATCAATAATCCAATACCTGAGGCAGAAGCTGGGAAGAATGGGAAGTCAACAAGCGAACACTATATTAGCGGATCACGGGAACACATGATAGCCGAGTCGTATCACACCAACAACATCAGCTCCTAACACCAGTGGCAGAGCAGGTAATTGTTAAATGGTTTGAGGAGCAAGATGATCGTGGGTTTCCTCCAAGGTTAGATATGGTTCGCAGTATGGCCATTCACGTTGAACGGAAGCGAACAGGAAAACGGTCTACACCATTGGGTCAGAGATGGATAGGTCACTTCCTCAACTGCCATCAAACCTTAGCCTCTAAACTCAGTTGTAAGCTTGAATGACAGAGAGCTTATGCTAATAGCCCTCACCTATTACAAGACAATTTTGGGAATTTATACCAGCTGATCCATTGTTATAGCCTCATACGAGCCCGAATATTCAACATAGATGAAAATTGCTTCTTGATTGGGCAGGTGGCAAGAGCTGAAGTGATGTGTTAACGAGTTAGGCATAATCCATGTGTTACGCAGGATGGAAAAGGAGAACTGGTTTCAGTGATTGAGAATATATCGGGGAGCGGAGTTGCACCATGTCCATTGATCATCAACAAACGAAAGGGGTACTACCTAGGATAGTACGGGAACCTTACTGAATCTGAACGTACCTATCACTTCAGCTACTCTGCTAAAGGCTAGACAGATAGTTATTTGGCCATCTGGTGGTTGTACGATATGATTGATCTAGAATCATCCCTCATAGTATAGGTTAATCTACACCAGCTTCTTATTGTAGATACTCACAGATCACATATTAGCTTCGAATTTATTCAGTTGTGCATTGACAGTAGTATCCATCTTATTTGCTTACCCGCTCATTCAACTGATCTTCTGCAGCCTCTAGAGGATGGTTCATTTTCACCTTATCAACATTTTTATGGTTTAGCTGTTGATAACCATATCCAGTCAGACCAGAGACAGGAAGTGATGAGGAAGGCAGTCGTGATACCATTATTGACTGAGGTACACTGTAAAGATCTCTCTTTGAATAGTCAGTTCTTGGCAAAGGGGAACGAGACTTCTCTGCTTCTTCTTCTTCTTTCCTTTATCTTACAATAGCACTTCGCCTCTGCCTACGTTACTGATAGTACAAGACCTTTATCTTCTATCAGGAATGCCTATCGTAAGCTTTCTCTAACTCTTCGTTCGTGAAGAGCTTTCCGCGGCATAACAAGGAAGGTGGCAATAATGATAAAGATCGTAAAGGTGTTTTGTATTCATTAATGATATAAGTAGGAAAGATACCTAGAGCAAAGCGTGAAGAACGTATCCTGCTCGGCCGCATTGGCCTCCTTATAGAGTGTTCTTCATGCCCGTAGTCCTGTGTCCCAAAGTGTTCCACTGTGGGAAACCCAATTATAACAAACTAATCAAGTGACTAAAGTGGTCACATGCTCAAATCCTATGACCTCATATTAAGGTCATATGTGAAAACCTATAAACTAATCATAATGCAAAAAAGAAGTCATATGACTCGAATGAGTCATATGCGTGAAACCTATGACCTCATAATGAGGTCATGTGCTAAACTTAAATAATATCGGGAAGGCACACTGGCAAGGCACACCGGCAAGGCATACTTGCCAAGTGCAGATCCCATGACTTATATTTGAGCCATATGCGAAACATAACAAATTATAACCAAATAAATCAGGTCACCTAAATCAGTCATATGGGTGAAACAATTACACACCTATAACTTGTAATCATGAGTCATGTGAAAACCCTTCTGGTGCCAAGCTACGCTGGTGACATTAGTTCCCCTTTACCTTAGCCTGAGTCCTATTAGGCTGTTTCTGCTAGTTTTACTAGCTCCCATCTAGCTGCACCCATGGTCCTCCTCAACCTGTGAAGCTTTTCATCCGGCATCCTCCATCAGACCCTCACTGATTCCAATGTCAGGTTCACCATCTCGCTCATGTGCCGCTGTACATCGTTCAACTGTCTTAGCTCCACAATCATTTTATTCTTTGCCGAACCTGTGGCCTCCGCCCCACCGACATGTTCTCAGAGTCCTCAGATTTGCCAATGTAGACTCCTAATACCTGGTTCAGTATCCACCGGGGGGCTTTGGGCCCCTTCCTCCCTGGGTCGTATCCTCATAGCCCAAGCCTTCCTGGTATATTCTTGATCCAACTCTTTCTTTCTTCAATCCTTTTGCAGGTAGTATCCCACAGAGACTTTCTACACCCTATGCATTCTGCACCTGCTTCTGAATCCTTGTTGTGAATGCTTTTGGACATGATCTGGGCGTGGACCATGCTTCCGACATTCTCTTGGGAACCATTGTGAGCCTTTCTTGTCACCAAAGTATGTTTGGCATCTGTCATTATAGTATACCCACCATGACATGTCATTATACTGTGCTTATATTTCCATTTCCTTGTGTTCTTCGTCAGTTGCCACTATGAATTAGGATTCATGGCTGATTGATGTGATTTGGTGGCTGCTATCCTTCCAGCCCTGATGTTACTGCAGCAGTGCATGAGGCTTTCCCTCGCCTTTGTCTTCATTGAATGTGATCATGACCTGGGCGGGACTTGCCTGGGTATCGCTAGTGGAAGGTTATGTGTGCATCTTGTACGTTTTCAAAGTTGTGCACGGAGTACCAAGTTTTCTTATATTCTGGTGAGTATCCGTTGCACTTGGCTCCGTATTGTAGATTTCTGTAGAAGAAGCGGGAATCAACTATTTCGTCTAGTTCATGTTCTTGTTCTCTATCGAGTTTGATCCCAGGAGGAGGAATAATTGTTTACGAGGAAAACCTATTGTCCTTGTGTAATTTGAAGAGTGAGATGTAGAATGTATTGTGTATTCACATTAAGGGTAGAAGGTCGAGGTTGTAAGCTCGGTTGCCCACTCGTTCCAGGATTTGGAATAGTCTGATTTTCTTGTCGTCTAATTTCTTTGATGGTCGCGTCGAATGGACATTGTGTGGTATTACCTATACTATATCTTCCGGTTTTATGTTTGGATCCGGTCTTCAGTGCTTTTCGTAGTGTTCCTTTTGCCATTGCTGTGCTTGACTCATTTTGTATTGTAATGTCTTGTTTAGTTTTCCCTTATCTGTTGTATCCAGTATTATAGCGTTAATAGTATAATTCAAGGCCTGACTTTGTGGATGTTGTCCATAATTTGCAAAGAAGGGTGTTGTGGTAATTGGACTCTTGTTCACCATTTTTCCATACCAATTTGGGCCA